>NW_027370722.1:0-33857 GCF_046119375.1 Phyllobates terribilis
CTGGTATATGAAACAACATGTTTTTCAATGGCAAAAATCAATGAATATTGTAAATGTCAAACAGTAATATCTCCACATTGCAATGTGCAATTCTGAAATTTTTTGCTTTTTCCTGCTAATCCTAGCATGATAAAGAAGATTCAAAGAGAGTGAGATGCCAGCTCCTTTCATTCAGTCAGTAGCTTCAAACATTTCTGGTATATGAAAAACATGTTTTTCAATGGCAAAAATCAATGAATATTGTAAATGCACAAACAGTAATATCTCCACATTGCAAGGTGCAATTCTGAAATTTTTTGCTTTTTCCTGCTAATCCTAGCATGATAAAGAAGATTCAAAGAGAGTGAGATGCCAGCTCCTTTCATTCAGTCAGTAGCTTCAAACATTTCTGGATATGAAAAACATGTTTTTCAATGGCAAAAATCAATGAATATTGTAAATGCACAAACAGTAATATCTCCACATTGCAAGGTGCAATTCTGAAATTTTTTGCTTTTTCCTGTTAATCCTAGCATGATAAAGAAGATTCAAAGAGAGTGAGATGCCAGCTCCTTTCATTCAGTCAGTAGCTTCAAACATTTCTGGTATATGAAAAACATGTTTTTCAATGGCAAAAATCAATGAATATTGTAAATGCACAAACAGTAATATCTCCACATTGCAAGGTGCAATTCTGAAATTTTTTGCTTTTTCCTGCTAATCCTAGCATGATAAAGAAGATTCAAAGAGAGTGAGATGCCAGCTCCTTTCATTCAGTCAGTAGCTTCAAACATTTCTGGTATATGAAAAACATGTTTTTCAATGGCAAAAATCAATGAATATTGTAAATGCACAAACAGTAATATCTCCACATTGCAAGGTGCAATTCTGAAATTTTTTGCTTTTTCCTGCTAATCCTAGCATGATAAAGAAGATTCAAAGAGAGTGAGATGCCAGGCTCCTTTCATTCAGTCAGTAGCTTCAAACATTTCTGGTATATGAAAAACATGTTTTTCAATGGCAAAAATCAATGAATATTGTAAATGCACAAACAGTAATATCTCCACATTGCAAGGTGCAATTCTGAAATTTTTTGCTTTTTCCTGCTAATCCTAGCATGATAAAGAAGATTCAAAGAGAGTGAGATGCCAGCTCCTTTCATTCAGTCAGTAGCTTCAAACATTTCTGGTATATGAAAACATGTTTTTCAATGGCAAAAATCAATGAATATTGTAAATGCACAAACAGTAATATCTCCACATTGCAAGGTGCAATTCTGAAATTTTTTGCTTTTTCCTGCTAATCCTAGCATGATAAAGAAGATTCAAAGAGAGTGAGATGCCAGCTCCTTTCATTCAGTCAGTAGCTTCAAACATTTCTGGTATATGAAAAACATGTTTTTCAATGGCAAAAATCAATGAATATTGTAAATGCACAAACAGTAATATCTCCACATTGCAAGGTGCAATTCTGAAATTTTTTGCTTTTTCCTGCTAATCCTAGCATGATAAAGAAGATTCAAAGAGAGTGAGATGCCAGCTCCTTTCATTCAGTCAGTAGCTTCAAACATTTCTGGTATATGAAAAACATGTTTTTCAATGGCAAAAATCAATGAATATTGTAAATGCACAAACAGTAATATCTCCACATTGCAATGTGCAATTCTGAAATTTTTTGCTTTTTCCTGCTAATCCTAGCATGATAAAGAAGATTCAAAGAGAGTGAGATGCCAGCTCCTTTCATTCAGTCAGTAGCTTCAAACATTTCTGGTATATGAAAAACATGTTTTTCAATGGCAAAAATCAATGAATATTGTAAATGCACAAACAGTAATATCTCCACATTGCAAGGTGCAATTCTGAAATTTTTTGCTTTTTCCTGCTAATCCTAGCATGATAAAGAAGATTCAAAGAGAGTGAGATGCCAGCTCCTTTCATTCAGTCAGTAGCTTCAAACATTTCTGGTATATGAAAAACATGTTTTTCAATGGCAAAAATCAATGAATATTGTAAATGCACAAACAGTAATATCTCCACATTGCAATGTGCAATTCTGAAATTTTTTGCTTTTTCCTGCTAATCCTAGCATGATAAAGAAGATTCAAAGAGAGTGAGATGCCAGCTCCTTTCATTCAGTCAGTAGCTTCAAACATTTCTGGTATATGAAAAACATGTTTTTCAATGGCAAAAATCAATGAATATTGTAAATGCACAAACAGTAATATCTCCACATTGCAAGGTGCAATTCTGAAATTTTTTGCTTTTTCCTGCTAATCCTAGCATGATAAAGAAGATTCAAAGAGAGTGAGATGCCAGCTCCTTTCATTCAGTCAGTAGCTTCAAACATTTCTGGTATATGAAAAACATGTTTTTCAATGGCAAAAATCAATGAATATTGTAAATGCACAAACAGTAATATCTCCACATTGCAAGGTGCAATTCTGAAATTTTTTGCTTTTTCCTGCTAATCCTAGCATGATAAAGAAGATTCAAAGAGAGTGAGATGCCAGCTCCTTTCATTCAGTCAGTAGCTTCAAACATTTCTGGTATATGAAAAACATGTTTTTCAATGGCAAAAATCAATGAATATTGTAAATGCACAAACAGTAATATCTCCACATTGCAAGGTGCAATTCTGAAATTTTTTGCTTTTTCCTGCTAATCCTAGCATGATAAAGAAGATTCAAAGAGAGTGAGATGCCAGCTCCTTTCATTCAGTCAGTAGCTTCAAACATTTCTGGTATATGAAAAACATGTTTTTCAATGGCAAAAATCAATGAATATTGTAAATGCACAAACAGTAATATCTCCACATTGCAAGGTGCAATTCTGAAATTTTTTGCTTTTTCCTGCTAATCCTAGCATGATAAAGAAGATTCAAAGAGAGTGAGATGCCAGCTCCTTTCATTCAGTCAGTAGCTTCAAACATTTCTGGTATATGAAAAACATGTTTTTCAATGGCAAAAATCAATGAATATTGTAAATGCACAAACAGTAATATCTCCACATTGCAAGGTGCAATTCTGAAATTTTTTGCTTTTTCCTGCTAATCCTAGCATGATAAAGAAGATTCAAAGAGAGTGAGATGCCAGCTCCTTTCATTCAGTCAGTAGCTTCAAACATTTCTGGTATATGAAAAACATGTTTTTCAATGGCAAAAATCAATGAATATTGTAAATGCACAAACAGTAATATCTCCACATTGCAAGGTGCAATTCTGAAATTTTTTGCTTTTTCCTGCTAATCCTAGCATGATAAAGAAGATTCAAAGAGAGTGAGATGCCAGCTCCTTTCATTCAGTCAGTAGCTTCAAACATTTCTGGTATATGAAAAACATGTTTTTCAATGGCAAAAATCAATGAATATTGTAAATGCACAAACAGTAATATCTCCACATTGCAAGGTGCAATTCTGAAAATTTTTTGCTTTTTCCTGCTAATCCTAGCATGATAAAGAAGATTCAAAGAGAGTGAGATGCCAGCTCCTTTCATTCAGTCAGTAGCTTCAAACATTTCTGGTATATGAAAAACATGTTTTTCAATGGCAAAAATCAATGAATATTGTAAATGCACAAACAGTAATATCTCCACATTGCAAGGTGCAATTCTGAAATTTTTTGCTTTTTCCTGCCTAATCCTAGCATGATAAAGAAGATTCAAAGAGAGTGAGATGCCAGCTCCTTTCATTCAGTCAGTAGCTTCAAACATTTCTGGTATATGAAAAACATGTTTTTTCAATGGCAAAAATCAATGAATATTGTAAATGCACAAACAGTAATATCTCCACATTGCAAGGTGCAATTCTGAAATTTTTTGCTTTTTCCTGCTAATCCTAGCATGATAAAGAAGATTCAAAGAGAGTGAGATGCCAGCTCCTTTCATTCAGTCAGTAGCTTCAAACATTTCTGGTATATGAAAAACATGTTTTTCAATGGCAAAAATCAATGAATATTGTAAATGCACAAACAGTAATATCTCCACATTGCAATGTGCAATTCTGAAATTTTTTGCTTTTTCCTGCTAATCCTAGCATGATAAAGAAGATTCAAAGAGAGTGAGATGCCAGCTCCTTTCATTCAGTCAGTAGCTTCAAACATTTCTGGTATATGAAAAACATGTTTTTCAATGGCAAAAATCAATGAATATTGTAAATGCACAAACAGTAATATCTCCACATTGCAAGGTGCAATTCTGAAATTTTTTGCTTTTTCCTGCTAATCCTAGCATGATAAAGAAGATTCAAAGAGAGTGAGATGCCAGCTCCTTTCATTCAGTCAGTAGCTTCAAACATTTCTGGTATATGAAAAACATGTTTTTCAATGGCAAAAATCAATGAATATTGTAAATGCACAAACAGTAATATCTCCACATTGCAAGGTGCAATTCTGAAATTTTTTGCTTTTTCCTGCTAATCCTAGCATGATAAAGAAGATTCAAAGAGAGTGAGATGCCAGCTCCTTTCATTCAGTCAGTAGCTTCAAACATTTCTGGTATATGAAACATGTTTTTCAATGGCAAAAATCAATGAATATTGTAAATGCACAAACAGTAATATCTCCACATTGCAAGGTGCAATTCTGAAATTTTTTGCTTTTTCCTGCTAATCCTAGCATGATAAAGAAGATTCAAAGAGAGTGAGATGCCAGCTCCTTTCATTCAGTCAGTAGCTTCAAACATTTCTGGTATATGAAAAACATGTTTTTCAATGGCAAAAATCAATGAATATTGTAAATGCACAAACAGTAATATCTCCACATTGCAAGGTGCAATTCTGAAATTTTTTGCTTTTTCCTGCTAATCCTAGCATGATAAAGAAGATTCAAAGAGAGTGAGATGCCAGCTCCTTTCATTCAGTCAGTAGCTTCAAACATTTCTGGTATATGAAAAACATGTTTTTCAATGGCAAAAATCAATGAATATTGTAAATGCACAAACAGTAATATCTCCACATTGCAAGGTGCAATTCTGAAATTTTTTGCTTTTTCCTGCTAATCCTAGCATGATAAAGAAGATTCAAAGAGAGTGAGATGCCAGCTCCTTTCATTCAGTCAGTAGCTTCAAACATTTCTGGTATATGAAAAACATGTTTTTCAATGGCAAAAATCAATGAATATTGTAAATGCACAAACAGTAATATCTCCACATTGCAAGGTGCAATTCTGAAATTTTTTGCTTTTTCCTGCTAATCCTAGCATGATAAAGAAGATTCAAAGAGAGTGAGATGCCAGCTCCTTTCATTCAGTCAGTAGCTTCAAACATTTCTGGTATATGAAAAACATGTTTTTCAATGGCAAAAATCAATGAATATTGTAAATGCACAAACAGTAATATCTCCACATTGCAATGTGCAATTCTGAAATTTTTTGCTTTTTCCTGCTAATCCTAGCATGATAAAGAAGATTCAAAGAGAGTGAGATGCCAGCTCCTTTCATTCAGTCAGTAGCTTCAAACATTTCTGGTATATGAAAAACATGTTTTTCAATGGCAAAAATCAATGAATATTGTAAATGCACAAACAGTAATATCTCCACATTGCAAGGTGCAATTCTGAAATTTTTTGCTTTTTCCTGCTAATCCTAGCATGATAAAGAAGATTCAAAGAGAGTGAGATGCCAGCTCCTTTCATTCAGTCAGTAGCTTCAAACATTTCTGGTATATACATGTTTTTCAATGGCAAAAATCAATGAATATTGTAAATGCACAAACAGTAATATCTCCACATTGCAAGGTGCAATTCTGAAATTTTTTGCTTTTTCCTGCTAATCCTAGCATGATAAAGAAGATTCAAAGAGAGTGAGATGCCAGCTCCTTTCATTCAGTCAGTAGCTTCAAACATTTCTGGTATATGAAAAACATGTTTTTCAATGGCAAAAATCAATGAATATTGTAAATGCACAAACAGTAATATCTCCACATTGCAAGGTGCAATTCTGAAATTTTTTGCTTTTTCCTGCTAATCCTAGCATGATAAAGAAGATTCAAAGAGAGTGAGATGCCAGCTCCTTTCATTCAGTCAGTAGCTTCAAACATTTCTGGTATATGAAAAACATGTTTTTCAATGGCAAAAATCAATGAATATTGTAAATGCACAAACAGTAATATCTCCACATTGCAAGGTGCAATTCTGAAATTTTTTGCTTTTTCCTGCTAATCCTAGCATGATAAAGAAGATTCAAAGAGAGTGAGATGCCAGCTCCTTTCATTCAGTCAGTAGCTTCAAACATTTCTGGTATATGAAAAACATGTTTTTCAATGGCAAAAATCAATGAATATTGTAAATGCACAAACAGTAATATCTCCACATTGCAAGGTGCAATTCTGAAATTTTTTGCTTTTTCCTGCTAATCCTAGCATGATAAAGAAGATTCAAAGAGAGTGAGATGCCAGCTCCTTTCATTCAGTCAGTAGCTTCAAACATTTCTGGTATATGAAAAACATGTTTTTCAATGGCAAAAATCAATGAATATTGTAAATGCACAAACAGTAATATCTCCACATTGCAAGGTGCAATTCTGAAATTTTTTGCTTTTTCCTGCTAATCCTAGCATGATAAAGAAGATTCAAAGAGAGTGAGATGCCAGCTCCTTTCATTCAGTCAGTAGCTTCAAACATTTCTGGTATATGAAAAACATGTTTTTCAATGGCAAAAATCAATGAATATTGTAAATGCACAAACAGTAATATCTCCACATTGCAAGGTGCAATTCTGAAATTTTTTGCTTTTTCCTGCTAATCCTAGCATGATAAAGAAGATTCAAAGAGAGTGAGATGCCAGCTCCTTTCATTCAGTCAGTAGCTTCAAACATTTCTGGTATATGAAAAACATGTTTTTCAATGGCAAAAATCAATGAATATTGTAAATGCACAAACAGTAATATCTCCACATTGCAAGGTGCAATTCTGAAATTTTTTGCTTTTTCCTGTTAATCCTAGCATGATAAAGAAGATTCAAAGAGAGTGAGATGCCAGCTCCTTTCATTCAGTCAGTAGCTTCAAACATTTCTGGTATATGAATAACATGATGTTTTTCAATGGCAAAAATCAATGAATATTGTAAATGCACAAACAGTAATATCTCCACATTGCAAGGTGCAATTCTGAAATTTTTTGCTTTTTCCTGCTAATCCTAGCATGATAAAGAAGATTCAAAGAGAGTGAGATGCCAGCTCCTTTCATTCAGTCAGTAGCTTCAAACATTTCTGGTATATGAAAAACATGTTTTTCAATGGCAAAAATCAATGAATATTGTAAATGCACAAACAGTAATATCTCCACATTGCAATGTGCAATTCTGAAATTTTTTGCTTTTTCCTGCTAATCCTAGCATGATAAAGAAGATTCAAAGAGAGTGAGATGCCAGCTCCTTTCATTCAGTCAGTAGCTTCAAACATTTCTGGTATATGAAAAACATGTTTTTCAATGGCAAAAATCAATGAATATTGTAAATGCACAAACAGTAATATCTCCACATTGCAAGGTGCAATTCTGAAATTTTTTGCTTTTTCCTGCTAATCCTAGCATGATAAAGAAGATTCAAAGAGAGTGAGATGCCAGCTCCTTTCATTCAGTCAGTAGCTTCAAACATTTCTGGTATATGAAAAACATGTTTTTCAAGGGCAAAAATCAATGAATATTGTAAATGCACAAACAGTAATATCTCCACATTGCAAGGTGCAATTCTGAAATTTTTTGCTTTTTCCTGTTAATCCTAGCATGATAAAGAAGATTCAAAGAGAGTGAGATGCCAGCTCCTTTCATTCAGTCAGTAGCTTCAAACATTTCTGGTATATGAAAAACATGTTTTTCAATGGCAAAAATCAATGAATATTGTAAATGCACAAACAGTAATATCTCCACATTGCAAGGTGCAATTCTGAAATTTTTTGCTTTTTCCTGCTAATCCTAGCATGATAAAGAAGATTCAAAGAGAGTGAGATGCCAGCTCCTTTCATTCAGTCAGTAGCTTCAAACATTTCTGGTATATGAAAAACATGTTTTTCAATGGCAAAAATCAATGAATATTGTAAATGCACAAACAGTAATATCTCCACATTGCAAGGTGCAATTCTGAAATTTTTTGCTTTTTCCTGCTAATCCTAGCATGATAAAGAAGATTCAAAGAGAGTGAGATGCCAGCTCCTTTCATTCAGTCAGTAGCTTCAAACATTTCTGGTATATGAAAAACATGTTTTTCAATGGCAAAAATCAATGAATATTGTAAATGCACAAACAGTAATATCTCCACATTGCAAGGTGCAATTCTGAAATTTTTTGCTTTTTCCTGCTAATCCTAGCATGATAAAGAAGATTCAAAGAGAGTGAGATGCCAGCTCCTTTCATTCAGTCAGTAGCTTCAAACATTTCTGGACGTTTTTCAATGGCAAAAATCAATGAATATTGTAAATGCACAAACAGTAATATCTCCACATTGCAAGGTGCAATTCTGAAATTTTTTGCTTTTTCCTGCTAATCCTAGCATGATAAAGAAGATTCAAAGAGAGTGAGATGCCAGCTCCTTTCATTCAGTCAGTAGCTTCAAACATTTCTGGTATATGAAAAACATGTTTTTCAATGGCAAAAATCAATGAATATTGTAAATGCACAAACAGTAATATCTCCACATTGCAAGGTGCAATTCTGAAATTTTTTGCTTTTTCCTGCTAATCCTAGCATGATAAAGAAGATTCAAAGAGAGTGAGATGCCAGCTCCTTTCATTCAGTCAGTAGCTTCAAACATTTCTGGTATATGAAAAACATGTTTTTCAATGGCAAAAATCAATGAATATTGTAAATGCACAAACAGTAATATCTCCACATTGCAAGGTGCAATTCTGAAATTTTTTGCTTTTTCCTGCTAATCCTAGCATGATAAAGAAGATTCAAAGAGAGTGAGATGCCAGCTCTTTTCATTCAGTCAGTAGCTTCAAACATTTCTGGTGTATGAAAAACATGTTTTTCAATGGCAAAAATCAATGAATATTGTAAATGCACAAACAGTAATATCTCCACATTGCAAGGTGCAATTCTGAAATTTTTTGCTTTTTCCTGTTAATCCTAGCATGATAAAGAAGATTCAAAGAGCGTGAGATGCCAGCTCCTTTCATTCAGTCAGTAGCTTCAAACATTTCTGGTATATGAATAACATGATGTTTTTCAATGGCAAAAATCAATGAATATTGTAAATGCACAAACAGTAATATCTCCACATTGCAAGGTGCAATTCTGAAATTTTTTGCTTTTTCCTGCTAATCCTAGCATGATAAAGAAGATTCAAAGAGAGTGAGATGCCAGCTCTTTTCATTCAGTCAGGAGCTTCAAACATTTCTGGTATATGAAAAACATGTTTTTCAATGGCAAAAATCAATGAATATTGTAAATGCACAAACAGTAATATCTCCACATTGCAAGGTGCAATTCTGAAATTTTTTGCTTTTTCCTGTTAATCCTAGCATGATAAAGAAGATTCAAAGAGCGTGAGATGCCAGCTCCTTTCATTCAGTCAGTAGCTTCAAACATTTCTGGTATATGAATAACATGATGTTTTTCAATGGCAAAAATCAATGAATATTGTAAATGCACAAACAGTAATATCTCCACATTGCAAGGTGCAATTCTGAATTTTTTTGCTTTTTCCTGCTAATCCTAGCATGATAAAGAAGATTCAAAGAGAGTGAGATGCCAGCTCCTTTCATTCAGTCAGTAGCTTCAAACATTTCTGGACGTTTTTCAATGGCAAAAATCAATGAATATTGTAAATGCACAAACAGTAATATCTCCACATTGCAAGGTGCAATTCTGAAATTTTTTGCTTTTTCCTGCTAATCCTAGCATGATAAAGAAGATTCAAAGAGAGTGAGATGCCAGCTCCTTTCATTGTCAGTAGCTTCAAACATTTCTGGACGTTTTTCAATGGCAAAAATCAATGAATATTGTAAATGCACAAACAGTAATATCTCCACATTGCAAGGTGCAATTCTGAAATTTTTTGCTTTTTCCTGCTAATCCTAGCATGATAAAGAAGATTCAAAGAGAGTGAGATGCCAGCTCCTTTCATTCAGTCAGTAGCTTCAAACATTTCTGGTATATGAAAAACATGTTTTTCAATGGCAAAAATCAATGAATATTGTAAATGCACAAACAGTAATATCTCCACATTGCAAGGTGCAATTCTGAAATTTTTTGCTTTTTCCTGCTAATCCTAGCATGATAAAGAAGATTCAAAGAGAGTGAGATGCCAGCTCCTTTCATTCAGTCAGTAGCTTCAAACATTTCTGGTGTATGAAAAACATGTTTTTCAATGGCAAAAATCAATGAATATTGTAAATGCACAAACAGTAATATCTCCACATTGCAAGGTGCAATTCTGAAATTTTTTGCTTTTTCCTGCTAATCCTAGCATGATAAAGAAGATTCAAAGAGAGTGAGATGCCAGCTCCTTTCATTCAGTCAGTAGCTTCAAACATTTCTGGTATATGAAAAACATGTTTTTCAATGGCAAAAATCAATGAATATTGTAAATGCACAAACAGTAATATCTCCACATTGCAAGGTGCAATTCTGAAATTTTTTGCTTTTTCCTGCTAATCCTAGCATGATAAAGAAGATTCAAAGAGAGTGAGATGCCAGCTCCTTTCATTCAGTCAGTAGCTTCAAACATTTCTGGTATATGAAAAACATGTTTTTCAATGGCAAAAATCAATGAATATTGTAAATGCACAAACAGTAATATCTCCACATTGCAATGTGCAATTCTGAAATTTTTTGCTTTTTCCTGCTAATCCTAGCATGATAAAGAAGATTCAAAGAGAGTGAGATGCCAGCTCCTTTCATTCAGTCAGTAGCTTCAAACATTTCTGGTATATGAAAAACATGTTTTTCAATGGCAAAAATCAATGAATATTGTAAATGCACAAACAGTAATATCTCCACATTGCAATGTGCAATTCTGAAATTTTTTGCTTTTTCCTGCTAATCCTAGCATGATAAAGAAGATTCAAAGAGAGTGAGATGCCAGCTCCTTTCATTCAGTCAGTAGCTTCAAACATTTCTGGTATATGAAAAACATGTTTTTCAATGGCAAAAATCAATGAATATTGTAAATGCACAAACAGTAATATCTCCACATTGCAAGGTGCAATTCTGAAATTTTTTGCTTTTTCCTGCTAATCCTAGCATGATAAAGAAGATTCAAAGAGAGTGAGATGCCAGCTCCTTTCATTCAGTCAGTAGCTTCAAACATTTCTGGACGTTTTTCAATGGCAAAAATCAATGAATATTGTAAATGCACAAACAGTAATATCTCCACATTGCAAGGTGCAATTCTGAAATTTTTTGCTTTTTCCTGTTAATCCTAGCATGATAAAGAAGATTCAAAGAGAGTGAGATGCCAGCTCCTTTCATTCAGTCAGTAGCTTCAAACATTTCTGGTATATGAAAAACATGTTTTTCAATGGCAAAAATCAATGAATATTGTAAATGCACAAACAGTAATATCTCCACATTGCAAGGTGCAATTCTGAAATTTTTTGCTTTTTCCTGCTAATCCTAGCATGATAAAGAAGATTCAAAGAGAGTGAGATGCCAGCTCCTTTCATTCAGTCAGTAGCTTCAAACATTTCTGGTATATGAAAAACATGTTTTTCAATGGCAAAAATCAATGAATATTGTAAATGCACAAACAGTAATATCTCCACATTGCAAGGTGCAATTCTGAAATTTTTTGCTTTTTCCTGCTAATCCTAGCATGATAAAGAAGATTCAAAGAGAGTGAGATGCCAGCTCCTTTCATTCAGTCAGTAGCTTCAAACATTTCTGGTATATGAAAAACATGTTTTTCAATGGCAAAAATCAATGAATATTGTAAATGCACAAACAGTAATATCTCCACATTGCAAGGTGCAATTCTGAAATTTTTTGCTTTTTCCTGCTAATCCTAGCATGATAAAGAAGATTCAAAGAGAGTGAGATGCCAGCTCCTTTCATTCAGTCAGTAGCTTCAAACATTTCTGGTATATGAAAAACATGTTTTTCAATGGCAAAAATCAATGAATATTGTAAATGCACAAACAGTAATATCTCCACATTGCAAGGTGCAATTCTGAAATTTTTTGCTTTTTCCTGCTAATCCTAGCATGATAAAGAAGATTCAAAGAGAGTGAGATGCCAGCTCCTTTCATTCAGTCAGTAGCTTCAAACATTTCTGGTATATGAAAAACATGTTTTTCAATGGCAAAAATCAATGAATATTGTAAATGCACAAACAGTAATATCTCCACATTGCAAGGTGCAATTCTGAATTTTTTTGCTTTTTCCTGCTAATCCTAGCATGATAAAGAAGATTCAAAGAGAGTGAGATGCCAGCTCTTTTCATTCAGTCAGTAGCTTCAAACATTTCTGGTATATGAAAAACATGTTTTTCAATGGCAAAAATCAATGAATATTGTAAATGCACAAACAGTAATATCTCCACATTGCAAGGTGCAATTCTGAAATTTTTTGCTTTTTCCTGTTAATCCTAGCATGATAAAGAAGATTCAAAGAGCGTGAGATGCCAGCTCCTTTCATTCAGTCAGTAGCTTCAAACATTTCTGGTATATGAATAACATGATGTTTTTCAATGGCAAAAATCAATGAATATTGTAAATGCACAAACAGTAATATCTCCACATTGCAAGGTGCAATTCTGAAATTTTTTGCTTTTTCCTGCTAATCCTAGCATGATAAAGAAGATTCAAAGAGAGTGAGATGCCAGCTCCTTTCATTCAGTCAGTAGCTTCAAACATTTCTGGTATATGAAAAACATGTTTTTCAATGGCAAAAATCAATGAATATTGTAAATGCACAAACAGTAATATCTCCACATTGCAATGTGCAATTCTGAAATTTTTTGCTTTTTCCTGCTAATCCTAGCATGATAAAGAAGATTCAAAGAGAGTGAGATGCCAGCTCCTTTCATTCAGTCAGTAGCTTCAAACATTTCTGGTATATGAAAAACATGTTTTTCAATGGCAAAAATCAATGAATATTGTAAATGCACAAACAGTAATATCTCCACATTGCAAGGTGCAATTCTGAAATTTTTTGCTTTTTCCTGCTAATCCTAGCATGATAAAGAAGATTCAAAGAGAGTGAGATGCCAGCTCCTTTCATTCAGTCAGTAGCTTCAAACATTTCTGGACGTTTTTCAAGGGCAAAAATCAATGAATATTGTAAATGCACAAACAGTAATATCTCCACATTGCAAGGTGCAATTCTGAAATTTTTTGCTTTTTCCTGTTAATCCTAGCATGATAAAGAAGATTCAAAGAGAGTGAGATGCCAGCTCCTTTCATTCAGTCAGTAGCTTCAAACATTTCTGGTATATGAAAAACATGTTTTTCAATGGCAAAAATCAATGAATATTGTAAATGCACAAACAGTAATATCTCCACATTGCAAGGTGCAATTCTGAAATTTTTTGCTTTTTCCTGCTAATCCTAGCATGATAAAGAAGATTCAAAGAGAGTGAGATGCCAGCTCCTTTCATTCAGTCAGTAGCTTCAAACATTTCTGGTATATGAAAAACATGTTTTTCAATGGCAAAAATCAATGAATATTGTAAATGCACAAACAGTAATATCTCCACATTGCAAGGTGCAATTCTGAAATTTTTTGCTTTTTCCTGCTAATCCTAGCATGATAAAGAAGATTCAAAGAGAGTGAGATGCCAGCTCCTTTCATTCAGTCAGTAGCTTCAAACATTTCTGGTATATGAAAAACATGTTTTTCAATGGCAAAAATCAATGAATATTGTAAATGCACAAACAGTAATATCTCCACATTGCAAGGTGCAATTCTGAAATTTTTTGCTTTTTCCTGCTAATCCTAGCATGATAAAGAAGATTCAAAGAGAGTGAGATGCCAGCTCCTTTCATTCAGTCAGTAGCTTCAAACATTTCTGGTAATGAAAAACGTTTTTCAATGGCAAAAATCAATGAATATTGTAAATGCACAAACAGTAATATCTCCACATTGCAAGGTGCAATTCTGAAATTTTTTGCTTTTTCCTGCTAATCCTAGCATGATAAAGAAGATTCAAAGAGAGTGAGATGCCAGCTCCTTTCATTCAGTCAGTAGCTTCAAACATTTCTGGTATATGAAAAACATGTTTTTCAATGGCAAAAATCAATGAATATTGTAAATGCACAAACAGTAATATCTCCACATTGCAAGGTGCAATTCTGAAATTTTTTGCTTTTTCCTGCTAATCCTAGCATGATAAAGAAGATTCAAAGAGAGTGAGATGCCAGCTCCTTTCATTCAGTCAGTAGCTTCAAACATTTCTGGTATATGAAAAACATGTTTTTCAATGGCAAAAATCAATGAATATTGTAAATGCACAAACAGTAATATCTCCACATTGCAAGGTGCAATTCTGAAATTTTTTGCTTTTTCCTGCTAATCCTAGCATGATAAAGAAGATTCAAAGAGAGTGAGATGCCAGCTCTTTTCATTCAGTCAGTAGCTTCAAACATTTCTGGTGTATTAAAAACATGTTTTTCAATGGCAAAAATCAATGAATATTGTAAATGCACAAACAGTAATATCTCCACATTGCAAGGTGCAATTCTGAAATTTTTTGCTTTTTCCTGTTAATCCTAGCATGATAAAGAAGATTCAAAGAGCGTGAGATGCCAGCTCCTTATATTCAGTCAGTAGCTTCAAACATTTCTGGTATATGAATAACATGATGTTTTTCAATGGCAAAAATCAATGAATATTGTAAATGCACAAACAGTAATATCTCCACATTGCAAGGTGCAATTCTGAAATTTTTTGCTTTTTCCTGCTAATCCTAGCATGATAAAGAAGATTCAAAGAGAGTGAGATGCCAGCTCTTTTCATTCAGTCAGTAGCTTCAAACATTTCTGGTATATGAAAAACATGTTTTTCAATGGCAAAAATCAATGAATATTGTAAATGCACAAACAGTAATATCTCCACATTGCAAGGTGCAATTCTGAAATTTTTTGCTTTTTCCTGTTAATCCTAGCATGATAAAGAAGATTCAAAGAGCGTGAGATGCCAGCTCCTTTCATTCAGTCAGTAGCTTCGAACATTTCTGGTATATGAATAACATGATGTTTTTCAATGGCAAAAATCAATGAATATTGTAAATGCACAAACAGTAATATCTCCACATTGCAAGGTGCAATTCTGAATTTTTTTGCTTTTTCCTGCTAATCCTAGCATGATAAAGAAGATTCAAAGAGAGTGAGATGCCAGCTCCTTTCATTCAGTCAGTAGCTTCAAACATTTCTGGACGTTTTTCAATGGCAAAAATCAATGAATATTGTAAATGCACAAACAGTAATATCTCCACATTGCAAGGTGCAATTCTGAAATTTTTTGCTTTTTCCTGCTAATCCTAGCATGATAAAGAAGATTCAAAGAGAGTGAGATGCCAGCTCCTTTCATTGTCAGTAGCTTCAAACATTTCTGGACGTTTTTCAATGGCTAAAATCAATGAATATTGTAAATGCACAAACAGTAATATCTCCACATTGCAAGGTGCAATTCTGAAATTTTTTGCTTTTTCCTGCTAATCCTAGCATGATAAAGAAGATTCAAAGAGAGTGAGATGCCAGCTCCTTTCATTCAGTCAGTAGCTTCAAACATTTCTGGACGTTTTTCAATGGCAAAAATCAATGAATATTGTAAATGCACAAACAGTAATATCTCCACATTGCAAGGTGCAATTCTGAAATTTTTTGCTTTTTCCTGCTAATCCTAGCATGATAAAGAAGATTCAAAGAGAGTGAGATGCCAGCTCCTTTCATTCAGTCAGTAGCTTCAAACATTTCTGGTATATGAAAAACATGTTTTTCAATGGCAAAAATCAATGAATATTGTAAATGCACAAACAGTAATATCTCCACATTGCAAGGTGCAATTCTGAAATTTTTTGCTTTTTCCTGCTAATCCTAGCATGATAAAGAAGATTCAAAGAGAGTGAGATGCCAGCTCCTTTCATTCAGTCAGTAGCTTCAAACTTCTGGTATATGAAAAACATGTTTTTCAATGGCAAAAATCAATGAATATTGTAAATGCACAAACAGTAATATCTCCACATTGCATGGTGCAATTCTGAAATTTTTTGCTTTTTCCTGCTAATCCTAGCATGATAAAGAAGATTCAAAGAGAGTGAGATGCCAGGTCCTTTCATTCAGTCAGTAGCTTCAAACATTTCTGGTATATGAAAAACATGTTTTTCAATGGCAAAAATCAATGAATATTGTAAATGCACAAACAGTAATATCTCCACATTGCAAGGTGCAATTCTGAAATTTTTTGCTTTTTCCTGCTAATCCTAGCATGATAAAGAAGATTCAAAGAGAGTGAGATGCCAGCTCCTTTCATTCAGTCAGTAGCTTCAAACATTTCTGGAAACGTTTTTCAATGGCAAAAATCAATGAATATTGTAAATGCACAAACAGTAATATCTCCACATTGCAAGGTGCAATTCTGAAATTTTTTGCTTTTTCCTGCTAATCCTAGCATGATAAAGAAGATTCAAAGAGAGTGAGATGCCAGCTCCTTTCATTCAGTCAGTAGCTTCAAACATTTCTGGTATATGAAAAACATGTTTTTCAATGGCAAAAATCAATGAATATTGTAAATGCACAAACAGTAATATCTCCACATTGCAAGGTGCAATTCTGAAATTTTTTGCTTTTTCCTGCTAATCCTAGCATGATAAAGAAGATTCAAAGAGAGTGAGATGCCAGCTCCTTTCATTCAGTCAGTAGCTTCAAACATTTCTGGTATATGAAAAACATGTTTTTCAATGGCAAAAATCAATGAATATTGTAAATGCACAAACAGTAATATCTCCACATTGCATGGTGCAATTCTGAAATTTTTTGCTTTTTCCTGCTAATCCTAGCATGATAAAGAAGATTCAAAGAGAGTGAGATGCCAGGTCCTTTCATTCAGTCAGTAGCTTCAAACATTTCTGGTATATGAAAAACATGTTTTTCAATGGCAAAAATCAATGAATATTGTAAATGCACAAACAGTAATATCTCCACATTGCAAGGTGCAATTCTGAAATTTTTTGCTTTTTCCTGCTAATCCTAGCATGATAAAGAAGATTCAAAGAGAGTGAGATGCCAGCTCCTTTCATTCAGTCAGTAGCTTCAAACATTTCTGGACGTTTTTCAATGGCAAAAATCAATGAATATTGTAAATGCACAAACAGTAATATCTCCACATTGCAAGGTGCAATTCTGAAATTTTTTGCTTTTTCCTGCTAATCCTAGCATGATAAAGAAGATTCAAAGAGAGTGAGATGCCAGCTCCTTTCATTCAGTCAGTAGCTTCAAACATTTCTGGTATATGAAAAACATGTTTTTCAATGGCAAAAATCAATGAAAATTGTAAATGCACAAACAGTAATATCTCCACATTGCAAGGTGCAATTCTGAAATTTTTTGCTTTTTCCTGCTAATCCTAGCATGATAAAGAAGATTCAAAGAGAGTGAGATGCCAGCTCCTTTCATTCAGTCAGTAGCTTCAAACATTTCTGGTATATGAAAAACATGTTTTTCAATGGCAAAAATCAATGAATATTGTAAATGCACAAACAGTAATATCTCCACATTGCAATGTGCAATTCTGAAATTTTTTGCTTTTTCCTGCTAATCCTAGCATGATAAAGAAGATTCAAAGAGAGTGAGATGCCAGCTCCTTTCATTCAGTCAGTAGCTTCAAACATTTCTGGTATATGAAAAACATGTTTTTCAATGGCAAAAATCAATGAATATTGTAAATGCACAAACAGTAATATCTCCACATTGCAAGGTGCAATTCTGAAATTTTTTGCTTTTTCCTGCTAATCCTAGCATGATAAAGAAGATTCAAAGAGAGTGAGATGCCAGCTCCTTTCATTCAGTCAGTAGCTTCAAACATTTCTGGACGTTTTTCAATGGCAAAAATCAATGAATATTGTAAATGCACAAACAGTAATATCTCCACATTGCAAGGTGCAATTCTGAAATTTTTTGCTTTTTCCTGTTAATCCTAGCATGATAAAGAAGATTCAAAGAGAGTGAGATGCCAGCTCCTTTCATTCAGTCAGTAGCTTCAAACATTTCTGGTATATGAAAAACATGTTTTTCAATGGCAAAAATCAATGAATATTGTAAATGCACAAACAGTAATATCTCCACATTGCAAGGTGCAATTCTGAAATTTTTTGCTTTTTCCTGCTAATCCTAGCATGATAAAGAAGATTCAAAGAGAGTGAGATGCCAGCTCCTTTCATTCAGTCAGTAGCTTCAAACATTTCTGGTATATGAAAAACATGTTTTTCAATGGCAAAAATCAATGAATATTGTAAATGCACAAACAGTAATATCTCCACATTGCAAGGTGCAATTCTGAAATTTTTTGCTTTTTCCTGCTAATCCTAGCATGATAAAGAAGATTCAAAGAGAGTGAGATGCCAGCTCCTTTCATTCAGTCAGTAGCTTCAAACATTTCTGGTATATGAAAAACATGTTTTTCAATGGCAAAAATCAATGAATATTGTAAATGCACAAACAGTAATATCTCCACATTGCAAGGTGCAATTCTGAAATTTTTTGCTTTTTCCTGCTAATCCTAGCATGATAAAGAAGATTCAAAGAGAGTGAGATGCCAGCTCCTTGCATTCAGTCAGTAGCTTCAAACATTTCTGGACGTTTTTCAATGGCAAAAATCAATGAATATTGTAAATGCACAAACAGTAATATCTCCACATTGCAAGGTGCAATTCTGAAATTTTTTGCTTTTTCCTGCTAATCCTAGCATGATAAAGAAGATTCAAAGAGAGTGAGATGCCAGCTCCTTTCATTCAGTCAGTAGCTTCAAACATTTCTGGTATATGAAAAACATGTTTTTCAATGGCAAAAATCAATGAATATTGTAAATGCACAAACAGTAATATCTCCACATTGCAAGGTGCAATTCTGAAATTTTTTGCTTTTTCCTGCTAATCCTAGCATGATAAAGAAGATTCAAAGAGAGTGAGATGCCAGCTCCTTTCATTCAGTCAGTAGCTTCAAACATTTCTGGTATATGAAAAACATGTTTTTCAATGGCAAAAATCAATGAATATTGTAAATGCACAAACAGTAATATCTCCACATTGCAATGTGCAATTCTGAAATTTTTTGCTTTTTCCTGCTAATCCTAGCATGATAAAGAAGATTCAAAGAGAGTGAGATGCCAGCTCCTTTCATTCAGTCAGTAGCTTCAAACATTTCTGGTATATGAAAAACGTTTTTCAATGGCAAAAATCAATGAATATTGTAAATGCACAAACAGTAATATCTCCACATTGCAAGGTGCAATTCTGAAATTTTTTGCTTTTTCCTGCTAATCCTAGCATGATAAAGAAGATTCAAAGAGAGTGAGATGCCAGCTCCTTTCATTCAGTCAGTAGCTTCAAACATTTCTGGTATATGAAAAACATGTTTTTCAATGGCAAAAATCAATGAATATTGTAAATGCACAAACAGTAATATCTCCACATTGCAAGGTGCAATTCTGAAATTTTTTGCTTTTTCCTGCTAATCCTAGCATGATAAAGAAGATTCAAAGAGAGTGAGATGCCAGCTCCTTTCATTCAGTCAGTAGCTTCAAACATTTCTGGTATATGAAAAACATGTTTTTCAATGGCAAAAATCAATGAATATTGTAAATGCACAAACAGTAATATCTCCACATTGCAAGGTGCAATTCTGAAATTTTTTGCTTTTTCCTGCTAATCCTAGCATGATAAAGAAGATTCAAAGAGAGTGAGATGCCAGCTCCTTTCATTCAGTCAGTAGCTTCAAACATTTCTGGACGTTTTTCAATGGCAAAAATCAATGAATATTGTAAATGCACAAACAGTAATATCTCCACATTGCAAGGTGCAATTCTGAAATTTTTTGCTTTTTCCTGTTAATCCTAGCATGATAAAGAAGATTCAAAGAGAGAGATGCCAGCTCCTTTCATTCAGTCAGTAGCTTCAAACATTTCTGGTATATGAATAACATGATGTTTTTCAATGGCAAAAATCAATGAATATTGTAAATGCACAAACAGTAATATCTCCACATTGCAAGGTGCAATTCTGAAATTTTTTGCTTTTTCCTGCTAATCCTAGCATGATAAAGAAGATTCAAAGAGAGTGAGATGCCAGCTCCTTTCATTCAGTCAGTAGCTTCAAACATTTCTGGTATATGAAAAACATGTTTTTCAATGGCAAAAATCAATGAATATTGTAAATGCACAAACAGTAATATCTCCACATTGCAAGGTGCAATTCTGAAATTTTTTGCTTTTTCCTGCTAATCCTAGCATGATAAAGAAGATTCAAAGAGAGTGAGATGCCAGCTCCTTTCATTCAGTCAGTAGCTTCAAACATTTCTGGACATTTTTCAATGGCAAAAATCAATGAATATTGTAAATGCACAAACAGTAATATCTCCACATTGCAAGGTGCAATTCTGAAATTTTTTGCTTTTTCCTGCTAATCCTAGCATGATAATGAAGATTCAAAGAGAGTGAGATGCCAGCTCCTTTCATTCAGTCAGTAGCTTCAAACATTTCTGGTATATGAAAAACATGTTTTTCAATGGCAAAAATCAATGAATATTGTAAATGCACAAACAGTAATATCTCCACATTGCAAGGTGCAATTCTGAAATTTTTTGCTTTTTCCTGCTAATCCTAGCATGATAAAGAAGATTCAAAGAGAGTGAGATGCCACCTCCTTTCATTCAGTCAGTAGCTTCAAACATTTCTGGTATATGAATAACATGATGCTTTTCAATGGCAAAAATCAATGAATATTGTAAATGCACAAACAGTAATATCTTCACATTGCAAGGTGCAATTCTGAAATTTTTTGCTTTTTCCTGCTAATCCTAGCATGATAAAGAAGATTCAAAGAGAGTGAGATGCCAGCTCCTTTCATTCAGTCAGTAGCTTCAAATATTTCTGGACGTTTTTCAATGGCAAAAATCAATGAATATTGTAAATGCACAAACAGTAATATCTCCACATTGCAAGGTGCAATTCTGAAATTTTTTGCTTTTTCCTGCTAATCCTAGCATGATAAAGAAGATTCAAAGAGAGTGAGATGTCAGCTCCTTTCATTCAGTCAGTAGCTTCAAACATTTCTGGACGTTTTTCAATGGCAAAAATCAATGAATATTGTAAATGCACAAACAGTAATATCTCCACATTGCAAGATGCAATTCTGAAATTTTTTGCTGTTTCCTGCTAATCCTAGCAGGATAAAGAAGATTCAAAGAGAGTGAGATGCCAGCTCCTTTCATTCAGTCAGTAGCTTCAAACATTTCTGGTATATGAAAAACATGTTTTTCAATGGCAAAAATCAATGAATATTGTAAATGCACAAACAGTAATATCTCCACATTGCAAGGTGCAATTCTGAAATTTTTTGCTTTTTCCTGCTAATCCTAGCATGATAAAGAAGATTCAAAGAGAGTGAGATGCCAGCTCCTTTCATTCAGTCAGTAGCTTCAAACATTTCTGGTATATGAAAAACATGTTTTGCAATGGCAAAAATCAATGAATATTGTAAATGCACAAACAATAATATCTCCACATTGCAAGGTGCAATTCTGAAATTTTTTGCTTTTTCCTGCTAATCCTAGCATGATAAAGAAGATTCAAAGAGAGTGAGATGCCAGCTCCTTTCATTCAGTCAGTAGCTTCAAACATTTCTGGTATATGAAAAACGTTTTTCAATGGCAAAAATCAATGAATATTGTAAATGCACAAACAGTAATATCTCCACATTGCAAGGTGCAATTCTGAAATTTTTTGCTTTTTCCTGCTAATCCTAGCATGATAAAGAAGATTCAAAGAGAGTGAGATGCCAGCTCCTTTCATTCAGTCAGTAGCTTCAAACATTTCTGGTATATGAAAAACATGTTTTTCAATGGCAAAAATCAATGAATATTGTAAATGCACAAACAGTAATATCTCCACATTGCAAGGTGCAATTCTGAAATTTTTTGCTTTTTCCTGTTAATCCTAGCATGATAAAGAAGATTCAAAGAGAGTGAGATGCCAGCTCCTTTCATTCAGTCAGTAGCTTCAAACATTTCTGGTATATGAATAACATGATGTTTTTCAATGGCAAAAATCAATGAATATTGTAAATGCACAAACAGTAATATCTCCACATTGCAAGGTGCAATTCTGAAATTTTTTGCTTTTTCCTGCTAATCCTAGCATGATAAAGAAGATTCAAAGAGAGTGAGATGCCAGCTCTTTTCATTCAGTCAGTAGCTTCAAACATTTCTGGTATATGAAAAACATGTTTTTCAATGGCAAAAATCAATGAATATTGTAAATGCACAAACAGTAATATCTCCACATTGCAAGGTGCAATTCTGAAATTTTTTGCTTTTTCCTGTTAATCCTAGCATGATAAAGAAGATTCAAAGAGCGTGAGATGCCAGCTCCTTTCATTCAGTCAGTAGCTTCAAACATTTCTGGTATATGAATAACATGATGTTTTTCAATGGCAAAAATCAATGAATATTGTAAATGCACAAACAGTAATATCTCCACATTGCAAGGTGCAATTCTGAATTTTTTTGCTTTTTCCTGCTAATCCTAGCATGATAAAGAAGATTCAAAGAGAGTGAGATGCCAGCTCCTTTCATTCAGTCAGTAGCTTCAAACATTTCTGGACGTTTTTCAATGGCAAAAATCAATGAATATTGTAAATGCACAAACAGTAATATCTCCACATTGCAAGGTGCAATTCTGAAATTTTTTGCTTTTTCCTGCTAATCCTAGCATGATAAAGAAGATTCAAAGAGAGTGAGATGCCAGCTCCTTTCATTCAGTCAGTATCTTCAAACATTTCTGGTATATGAAAAACATGTTTTTCAATGGCAAAAATCAATGAATATTGTAAATGCACAAACAGTAATATCTCCACATTGCAATGTGCAATTCTGAAATTTTTGCTTTTTCCTGCTAATCCTAGCATGATAAAAAAGATTCAAAGAGAGTGAGATGCCAGCTCCTTTCATTCAGTCAGTAGCTTCAAACATTTCTGGTATATGAAAAACATGTTTTTCAATGGCAAAAATCAATGAATATTGTAAATGCACAAACAGTAATATCTCCACATTGCAAGGTGCAATTCTGAAATTTTTTGCTTTTTCCTGCTAATCCTAGCATGATAAAGAAGATTCAAAGAGAGTGAGATGCCAGCTCCTTTCATTCAGTCAGTAGCTTCAAACATTTCTGGACGTTTTTCAATGGCAAAAATCAATGAATATTGTAAATGCACAAACAGTAATATCTCCACATTGCAAGGTGCAATTCTGAAATTTTTTGCTTTTTCCTGTTAATCCTAGCATGATAAAGAAGATTCAAAGAGAGTGAGATGCCAGCTCCTTTCATTCAGTCAGTAGCTTCAAACATTTCTGGTATATGAAAAACATGTTTTTCAATGGCAAAAATCAATGAATATTGTAAATGCACAAACAGTAATATCTCCACATTGCAAGGTGCAATTCTGAAATTTTTTGCTTTTTCCTGCTAATCCTAGCATGATAAAGAAGATTCAAAGAGAGTGAGATGCCAGCTCCTTTCATTCAGTCAGTAGCTTCAAACATTTCTGGTATATGAAAAACATGTTTTTCAATGGCAAAAATCAATGAATATTGTAAATGCACAAACAGTAATATCTCCACATTGCAAGGTGCAATTCTGAAATTTTTTGCTTTTTCCTGCTAATCCTAGCATGATAAAGAAGATTCAAAGAGAGTGAGATGCCAACTCCTTTCATTCAGTCAGTAGCTTCAAACATTTCTGGTATATGAAAAACATGTTTTTCAATGGCAAAAATCAATGAATATTGTAAATGCACAAACAGTAATATCTCCACATTGCAAGGTGCAATTCTGAAATTTTTTGCTTTTTCCTGCTAATCCTAGCATGATAAAGATTCAAAGAGAGTGAGATGCCAGCTCCTTTCATTCAGTCAGTAGCTTCAAACATTTCTGGACGTTTTTCAATGGCAAAAATCAATGAATATTGTAAATGCACAAACAGTAATATCTCCACATTGCAAGGTGCAATTCTGAAATTTTTTGCTTTTTCCTGTTAATCCTAGCATGATAAAGAAGATTCAAAGAGAGTGAGATGCCAGCTCCTTTCATTCAGTAAGTAGCTTCAAACATTTCTGGTATATGAATAACATGATGTTTTTCAATGGCAAAAATCAATGAATATTGTAAATGCACAAACAGTAATATCTCCACATTGCAAGGTGCAATTCTGAAATTTTTTGCTTTTTCCTGCTAATCCTAGCATGATAAAGAAGATTCAAAGAGAGTGAGATGCCAGCTCCTTTCATTCAGTCAGTAGCTTCAAACATTTCTGGACGTTTTTCAATGGCAAAAATCAATGAATATTGTAAATGCACAAACAGTAATATCTCCACATTGCAAGGTGCAATTCTGAAATTTTTTGCTTTTTCCTGCTAATCCTAGCATGATAAAGAAGATTCAAAGAGAGTGAGATGTCAGCTCCTTTCATTCAGTCAGTAGCTTCAAACATTTCTGGACGTTTTTCAATGGCAAAAATCAATGAATATTGTAAATGCACAAACAGTAATATCTCCACATTGCAAGATGCAATTCTGAAATTTTTTGCTGTTTCCTGCTAATCCTAGCAGGATAAAGAAGATTCAAAGAGAGTGAGATGCCAGCTCCTTTCATTCAGTCAGTAGCTCCAAACATTTCTGGTATATGAAAAACATGTTTTTCAATGGCAAAAATCAATGAATATTGTAAATGCACAAACAGTAATATCTCCACATTGCAAGGTGCAATTCTGAAATTTTTTGCTTTTTCCTGCTAATCCTAGCATGATAAAGAAGATTCAAAGAGAGTGAGATGCCAGCTCCTTTCATTCAGTCAATAGCTTCAAACATTTCTGGTATATGAAAAACATGTTTTTCAATGGCAAAAATCAATGAATATTGTAAATGCACAAACAATAATATCTCCACATTGCAAGGTGCAATTCTGAAATTTTTTGCTTTTTCCTGCTAATCCTAGCATGATAAAGAAGATTCAAAGAGAGTGAGATGCCAGCTCCTTTCATTCAGTCAGTAGCTTCAAACATTTCTGGTATATGAAAAACGTTTTTCAATGGCAAAAATCAATGAATATTGTAAATGCACAAACAGTAATATCTCCACATTGCAAGGTGCAATTCTGAAATTTTTTGCTTTTTCCTGCTAATCCTAGCATGATAAAGAAGATTCAAAGAGAGTGAGATGCCAGCTCCTTTCATTCAGTCAGTAGCTTCAAACATTTCTGGTATATGAAAAACGTTTTTCAATGGCAAAAATCAATGAATATTGTAAATGCACAAACAGTAATATCTCCACATTGCAAGGTGCAATTCTGAAATTTTTTGCTTTTTCCTGTTAATCCTAGCATGATAAAGAAGATTCAAAGAGAGTGAGATGCCAGCTCCTTTCATTCAGTCAGTAGCTTCAAACATTTCTGGTATATGAATAACATGATGTTTTTCAATGGCAAAAATCAATGAATATTGTAAATGCACAAACAGTAATATCTCCACATTGCAAGGTGCAATTCTGAAATTTTTTGCTTTTTCCTGCTAATCCTAGCATGATAAAGAAGATTCAAAGAGAGTGAGATGCCAGCTCTTTTCATTCAGTCAGTAGCTTCAAACATTTCTGGTATATGAAAAACATGTTTTTCAATGGCAAAAATCAATGAATATTGTAAATGCACAAACAGTAATATCTCCACATTGCAAGGTGCAATTCTGAAATTTTTTGCTTTTTCCTGTTAATCCTAGCATGATAAAGAAGATTCAAAGAGCGTGAGATGCCAGCTCCTTTCATTCAGTCAGTAGCTTCAAACATTTCTGGACGTTTTTCAATGGCAAAAATCAATGAATATTGTAAATGCACAAACAGTAATATCTCCACATTGCAAGGTGCAATTCTGAAATTTTTTGCTTTTTCCTGCTAATCCTAGCATGATAAAGAAGATTCAAAGAGAGTGAGATGCCAGCTCCTTTCATTGTCAGTAGCTTCAAACATTTCTGGACGTTTTTCAATGGCAAAAATCAATGAATATTGTAAATGCACAAACAGTAATATCTCCACATTGCAAGGTGCAATTCTGAAATTTTTTGCTTTTTCCTGCTAATCCTAGCATGATAAAGAAGATTCAAAGAGAGTGAGATGCCAGCTCCTTTCATTCAGTCAGTAGCTTCAAACATTTCTGGACGTTTTTCAATGGCAAAAATCAATGAATATTGTAAATGCACAAACAGTAATATCTCCACATTGCAAGGTGCAATTCTGAAATTTTTTGCTTTTTCCTGCTAATCCTAGCATGATAAAGAAGATTCAAAGAGAGTGAGATGCCAGCTCCTTTCATTCAGTCAGTAGCTTCAAACATTTCTGGTATATGAAAAACATGTTTTTCAATGGCAAAAATCAATGAATATTGTAAATGCACAAACAGTAATATCTCCACATTGCAAGGTGCAATTCTGAAATTTTTTGCTTTTTCCTGCTAATCCTAGCATGATAAAGAAGATTCAAAGAGAGTGAGATGCCAGCTCCTTTCATTCAGTCAGTAGCTTCAAACATTTCTGGTATATGAAAAACATGTTTTTCAATGGCAAAAATCAATGAATATTGTAAATGCACAAACAGTAATATCTCCACATTGCAAGGTGCAATTCTGAAATTTTTTGCTTTTTCCTGCTAATCCTAGCATGATAAAGAAGATTCAAAGAGAGTGAGATGCCAGGTCCTTTCATTCAGTCAGTAGCTTCAAACATTTCTGGTATATGAAAAACATGTTTTTCAATGGCAAAAATCAATGAATATTGTAAATGCACAAACAGTAATATCTCCACATTGCAAGGTGCAATTCTGAAATTTTTTGCTTTTTCCTGCTAATCCTAGCATGATAAAGAAGATTCAAAGAGAGTGAGATGCCAGCTCCTTTCATTCAGTCAGTAGCTTCAAACATTTCTGGACGTTTTTCAATGGCAAAAATCAATGAATATTGTAAATGCACAAACAGTAATATCTCCACATTGCAAGGTGCAATTCTGAAATTTTTTGCTTTTTCCTGCTAATCCTAGCATGATAAAGAAGATTCAAAGAGAGTGAGATGCCAGCTCCTTTCATTCAGTCAGTAGCTTCAAACATTTCTGGTATATGAAAAACATGTTTTTCAATGGCAAAAATCAATGAATATTGTAAATGCACAAACAGTAATATCTCCACATTGCAAGGTGCAATTCTGAAATTTTTTGCTTTTTCCTGCTAATCCTAGCATGATAAAGAAGATTCAAAGAGAGTGAGATGCCAGCTCCTTTCATTCAGTCAGTAGCTTCAAACATTTCTGGTATATGAAAAACATGTTTTTCAATGGCAAAAATCAATGAATATTGTAAATGCACAAACAGTAATATCTCCACATTGCAATGTGCAATTCTGAAATTTTTTGCTTTTTCCTGCTAATCCTAGCATGATAAAGAAGATTCAAAGAGAGTGAGATGCCAGCTCCTTTCATTCAGTCAGTAGCTTCAAACATTTCTGGTATATGAAAAACATGTTTTTCAATGGCAAAAATCAATGAATATTGTAAATGCACAAACAGTAATATCTCCACATTGCAAGGTGCAATTCTGAAATTTTTTGCTTTTTCCTGCTAATCCTAGCATGATAAAGAAGATTCAAAGAGAGTGAGATGCCAGCTCCTTTCATTCAGTCAGTAGCTTCAAACATTTCTGGACGTTTTTCAATGGCAAAAATCAATGAATATTGTAAATGCACAAACAGTAATATCTCCACATTGCAAGGTGCAATTCTGAAATTTTTTGCTTTTTCCTGTTAATCCTAGCATGATAAAGAAGATTCAAAGAGAGTGAGATGCCAGCTCCTTTCATTCAGTCAGTAGCTTCAAACATTTCTGGTATATGAAAAACATGTTTTTCAATGGCAAAAATCAATGAATATTGTAAATGCACAAACAGTAATATCTCCACATTGCAAGGTGCAATTCTGAAATTTTTTGCTTTTTCCTGCTAATCCTAGCATGATAAAGAAGATTCAAAGAGAGTGAGATGCCAGCTCCTTTCATTCAGTCAGTAGCTTCAAACATTTCTGGTATATGAAAAACATGTTTTTCAATGGCAAAAATCAATGAATATTGTAAATGCACAAACAGTAATATCTCCACATTGCAAGGTGCAATTCTGAAATTTTTTGCTTTTTCCTGCTAATCCTAGCATGATAAAGAAGATTCAAAGAGAGTGAGATGCCAGCTCCTTTCATTCAGTCAGTAGCTTCAAACATTTCTGGTATATGAAAAACATGTTTTTCAATTGCAAAAATCAATGAATATTGTAAATGCACAAACAGTAATATCTCCACATTGCAAGGTGCAATTCTGAAATTTTTTGCTTTTTCCTGCTAATCCTAGCATGATAAAGAAGATTCAAAGAGAGTGAGATGCCAGCTCCTTTCATTCAGTCAGTAGCTTCAAACATTTCTGGTATATGAAAAACATGTTTTTCAATGGCAAAAATCAATGAATATTGTAAATGCACAAACAGTAATATCTCCACATTGCAAGGTGCAATTCTGAAATTTTTTGCTTTTTCCTGCTAATCCTAGCATGATAAAGAAGATTCAAAGAGAGTGAGATGCCAGCTCCTTTCATTCAGTCAGTAGCTTCAAACATTTCTGGTATATGAAAAACATGTTTTTCAATGGCAAAAATCAATGAATATTGTAAATGCACAAACAGTAATATCTCCACATTGCAAGGTGCAATTCTGAATTTTTTTGCTTTTTCCTGCTAATCCTAGCATGATAAAGAAGATTCAAAGAGAGTGAGATGCCAGCTCTTTTCATTCAGTCAGTAGCTTCAAACATTTCTGGTATATGAAAAACATGTTTTTCAATGGCAAAAATCAATGAATATTGTAAATGCACAAACAGTAATATCTCCACATTGCAAGGTGCAATTCTGAAATTTTTTGCTTTTTCCTGTTAATCCTAGCATGATAAAGAAGATTCAAAGAGCGTGAGATGCCAGCTCCTTTCATTCAGTCAGTAGCTTCAAACATTTCTGGTATATGAATAACATGATGTTTTTCAATGGCAAAAATCAATGAATATTGTAAATGCACAAACAGTAATATCTCCACATTGCAAGGTGCAATTCTGAAATTTTTTGCTTTTTCCTGCTAATCCTAGCATGATAAAGAAGATTCAAAGAGAGTGAGATGCCAGCTCCTTTCATTCAGTCAGTAGCTTCAAACATTTCTGGTATATGAAAAACATGTTTTTCAATGGCAAAAATCAATGAATATTGTAAATGCACAAACAGTAATATCTCCACATTGCAATGTGCAATTCTGAAATTTTTTGCTTTTTCCTGCTAATCCTAGCATGATAAAGAAGATTCAAAGAGAGTGAGATGCCAGCTCCTTTCATTCAGTCAGTAGCTTCAAACATTTCTGGTATATGAAAAACATGTTTTTCAATGGCAAAAATCAATGAATATTGTAAATGCACAAACAGTAATATCTCCACATTGCAAGGTGCAATTCTGAAATTTTTTGCTTTTTCCTGCTAATCCTAGCATGATAAAGAAGATTCAAAGAGAGTGAGATGCCAGCTCCTTTCATTCAGTCAGTAGCTTCAAACATTTCTGGACGTTTTTCAAGGGCAAAAATCAATGAATATTGTAAATGCACAAACAGTAATATCTCCACATTGCAAGGTGCAATTCTGAAATTTTTTGCTTTTTCCTGTTAATCCTAGCATGATAAAGAAGATTCAAAGAGAGTGAGATGCCAGCTCCTTTCATTCAGTCAGTAGCTTCAAACATTTCTGGTATATGAAAAGCATGTTTTTCAATGGCAAAAATCAATGAATATTGTAAATGCACAAACAGTAATATCTCCACATTGCAAGGTGCAATTCTGAAATTTTTTGCTTTTTCCTGCTAATCCTAGCATGATAAAGAAGATTCAAAGAGAGTGAGATGCCAGCTCCTTTCATTCAGTCAGTAGCTTCAAACATTTCTGGTATATGAAAAACATGTTTTTCAATGGCAAAAATCAATGAATATTGTAAATGCACAAACAGTAATATCTCCACATTGCAAGGTGCAATTCTGAAATTTTTTGCTTTTTCCTGCTAATCCTAGCATGATAAAGAAGATTCAAAGAGAGTGAGATGCCAGCTCCTTTCATTCAGTCAGTAGCTTCAAACATTTCTGGTATATGAAAAACATGTTTTTCAATGGCAAAAATCAATGAATATTGTAAATGCACAAACAGTAATATCTCCACATTGCAAGGTGCAATTCTGAAATTTTTTGCTTTTTCCTGCTAATCCTAGCATGATAAAGAAGATTCAAAGAGAGTGAGATGCCAGCTCCTTTCATTCAGTCAGTAGCTTCAAACATTTCTGGTATATGAAAAACATGTTTTTCAATGGCAAAAATCAATGAATATTGTAAATGCACAAACAGTAATATCTCCACATTGCAATGTGCAATTCTGAAATTTTTTGCTTTTTCCTGCTAATCCTAGCATGATAAAGAAGATTCAAAGAGAGTGAGATGCCAGCTCCTTTCATTCAGTCAGTAGCTTCAAACATTTCTGGTATATGAAAAACATGTTTTTCAATGGCAAAAATCAATGAATATTGTAAATGCACAAACAGTAATATCTCCACATTGCAAGGTGCAATTCTGAAATTTTTTGCTTTTTCCTGCTAATCCTAGCATGATAAAGAAGATTCAAAGAGAGTGAGATGCCAGCTCCTTTCATTCAGTCAGTAGCTTCAAACATTTCTGGGTATACACATGTTTTTCATGGCAAAAATCAATGAATATTGTAAATGCACAAACAGTAATATCTCCACATTGCAAGGTGCAATTCTGAAATTTTTTGCTTTTTCCTGTTAATCCTAGCATGATAAAGAAGATTCAAAGAGAGTGAGATGCCAGCTCCTTTCATTCAGTCAGTAGCTTCAAACATTTCTGGTATATGAAAAACATGTTTTTCAATGGCAAAAATCAATGAATATTGTAAATGCACAAACAGTAATATCTCCACATTGCAAGGTGCAATTCTGAAATTTTTTGCTTTTTCCTGCTAATCCTAGCATGATAAAGAAGATTCAAAGAGAGTGAGATGCCAGCTCCTTTCATTCAGTCAGTAGCTTCAAACATTTCTGGTATATGAAAAACATGTTTTTCAATGGCAAAAATCAATGAATATTGTAAATGCACAAACAGTAATATCTCCACATTGCAAGGTGCAATTCTGAAATTTTTTGCTTTTTCCTGCTAATCCTAGCATGATAAAGAAGATTCAAAGAGAGTGAGATGCCAGCTCCTTTCATTCAGTCAGTAGCTTCAAACATTTCTGGTATATGAAAAACATGTTTTTCAATGGCAAAAATCAATGAATATTGTAAATGCACAAACAGTAATATCTCCACATTGCAAGGTGCAATTCTGAAATTTTTTGCTTTTTCCTGCTAATCCTAGCATGATAAAGAAGATTCAAAGAGAGTGAGATGCCAGCTCCTTTCATTCAGTCAGTAGCTTCAAACATTTCTGGTATATGAAAAACATGTTTTTCAATGGCAAAAATCAATGAATATTGTAAATGCACAAACAGTAATATCTCCACATTGCAAGGTGCAATTCTGAAATTTTTTGCTTTTTCCTGCTAATCCTAGCATGATAAAGAAGATTCAAAGAGAGTGAGATGCCAGCTCCTTTCATTCAGTCAGTAGCTTCAAACATTTCTGGTATATGAAAAACATGTTTTTCAATGGCAAAAATCAATGAATATTGTAAATGCACAAACAGTAATATCTCCACATTGCAAGGTGCAATTCTGAATTTTTTTGCTTTTTCCTGCTAATCCTAGCATGATAAAGAAGATTCAAAGAGAGTGAGATGCCAGCTCTTTCATTCAGTCAGTAGCTTCAAACATTTCTGGTATATGAAAAACATGTTTTTCAATGGCAAAAATCAATGAATATTGTAAATGCACAAACAGTAATATCTCCACATTGCAAGGTGCAATTCTGAAATTTTTTGCTTTTTCCTGTTAATCCTAGCATGATAAAGAAGATTCAAAGAGCGTGAGATGCCAGCTCCTTTCATTCAGTCAGTAGCTTCAAACATTTCTGGTATATGAATAACATGATGTTTTTCAATGGCAAAAATCAATGAATATTGTAAATGCACAAACAGTAATATCTCCACATTGCAAGGTGCAATTCTGAAATTTTTTGCTTTTTCCTGCTAATCCTAGCATGATAAAGAAGATTCAAAGAGAGTGAGATGCCAGCTCCTTTCATTCAGTCAGTAGCTTCAAACATTTCTGGTATATGAAAAACATGTTTTTCAATGGCAAAAATCAATGAATATTGTAAATGCACAAACAGTAATATCTCCACATTGCAATGTGCAATTCTGAAATTTTTTGCTTTTTCCTGCTAATCCTAGCATGATAAAGAAGATTCAAAGAGAGTGAGATGCCAGCTCCTTTCATTCAGTCAGTAGCTTCAAACATTTCTGGTATATGAAAAACATGTTTTTCAATGGCAAAAATCAATGAATATTGTAAATGCACAAACAGTAATATCTCCACATTGCAAGGTGCAATTCTGAAATTTTTTGCTTTTTCCTGCTAATCCTAGCATGATAAAGAAGATTCAAAGAGAGTGAGATGCCAGCTCCTTTCATTCAGTCAGTAGCTTCAAACATTTCTGGACGTTTTTCAAGGGCAAAAATCAATGAATATTGTAAATGCACAAACAGTAATATCTCCACATTGCAAGGTGCAATTCTGAAATTTTTTGCTTTTTCCTGTTAATCCTAGCATGATAAAGAAGATTCAAAGAGAGTGAGATGCCAGCTCCTTTCATTCAGTCAGTAGCTTCAAACATTTCTGGTATATGAAAAGCATGTTTTTCAATGGCAAAAATCAATGAATATTGTAAATGCACAAACAGTAATATCTCCACATTGCAAGGTGCAATTCTGAAATTTTTTGCTTTTTCCTGCTAATCCTAGCATGATAAAGAAGATTCAAAGAGAGTGAGATGCCAGCTCCTTTCATTCAGTCAGTAGCTTCAAACATTTCTGGTATATGAAAAACATGTTTTTCAATGGCAAAAATCAATGAATATTGTAAATGCACAAACAGTAATATCTCCACATTGCAAGGTGCAATTCTGAAATTTTTTGCTTTTTCCTGCTAATCCTAGCATGATAAAGAAGATTCAAAGAGAGTGAGATGCCAGCTCCTTTCATTCAGTCAGTAGCTTCAAACATTTCTGGTATATGAAAAACATGTTTTTCAATGGCAAAAATCAATGAATATTGTAAAAGCACAAACAGTAATATCTCCACATTGCAAGGTGCAATTCTGAAATTTTTTGCTTTTTCCTGCTAATCCTAGCATGATAAAGAAGATTCAAAGAGAGTGAGATGCCAGCTCCTTTCATTCAGTCAGTAGCTTCAAACATTTCTGGTACGTTTTTCAATGGCAAAAATCAATGAATATTGTAAATGCACAAACAGTAATATCTCCACATTGCAAGGTGCAATTCTGAAATTTTTTGCTTTTTCCTGCTAATCCTAGCATGATAAAGAAGATTCAAAGAGAGTGAGATGCCAGCTCCTTTCATTCAGTCAGTAGCTTCAAACATTTCTGGTATATGAAAAACATGTTTTTCAATGGCAAAAATCAATGAATATTGTAA
>NW_027370723.1:0-33857 GCF_046119375.1 Phyllobates terribilis
TTATCATGCTAGGATTAGCAGGAAAAAGCAAAAAATTTCAGAATTGCACCTTGCAACTGTGGAGATATTACTGTTTGTGCATTTACAATATTCATTGATTTTTGCCATTGAAAAACATGTTTTTCATATACCAGAAATGTTTGAAGCTACTGACTGAATGAAAGGAGCTGGCATCTCACTCTCTTTGAATCTTCTTTATCCTGCTAGGATTAGCAGGAAAAAGCAAAAAATTTCAGAATTGCACCTTGCAATGTGGAGATATTACTGTTTGTGCATTTACAATATTCATTGATTTTTGCCATTGAAAAACATCATGTTATTCATATACCAGAAATGTTTGAAGCTACTGACTGAATGAAAGGAGCTGGCATCTCACTCTCTTTGAATCTTCTTTATCCTGCTAGGATTAACAGGAAAAAAGCAAAAATTTCAGAATTGCACCTTGCAATGTGGAGATATTACTGTTTGTGCATTTACAATATTCATTGATTTTTGCCATTGAAAAACGTCATATACCAGAAATGTTTGAAGCTACTGACTGAATGAAAGGAGCTGGCATCTCACTCTCTTTGAATCTTCTTTATCCTGCTAGGGATTAGCAGGAAAAAGCAAAAAATTTCAGAATTGCACCTTGCAATGTGGAGATATTACTGTTTGTGCATTTACAATATTCATTGATTTTTGCCATTGAAAAACGTCCAGAAATGTTTGAAGCTACTGACTGAATGAAAGGAGCTGGCATCTCACTCTCTTTGAATCTTCGTTATCATGCTAGGATTAGCAGGAAAAAGCAAAAAAATTTCAGAATTGCACCTTGCAATGTGGAGATATTACTGTTTGTGCATTTACAATATTCATTGATTTTTGCCATTGAAAAACGTCCAGAAATGTTTGAAGCTACTGACTGAATGAAAGGAGCTGGCATCTCACTCTCTTTGAATCTTCTTTATCATGCTAGGATTAGCAGGAAAAAGCAAAAAATTTCAGAATTGCACCTTGCAATGTGGAGATATTACTGTTTGTGCATTTACAATATTCATTGATTTTTGCCATTGAAAAACATGTTTTCATATACCAGAAATGTTTGAAGCTACTGACTGAATGAAAGGAGCTGGCATCTCACTCTCTTTGAATCTTCTTTATCTTGCTAGGATTAGCAGGAAAAAGCAAAAAATTTCAGAATTGCACCTTGCAATGTGGAGATATTACTGTTTGTGCATTTACAATATTCATTGATTTTTGCCATTGAAAAACATGTTTTTCATATACCAGAAATGTTTGAAGCTACTGACTGAATGAAAGGAGCTGGCATCTCACTCTCTTTGAATCTTCTTTATCCTGCTAGGATTAGCAGGAAAAAGCAAAAAATTTCAGAATTGCACCTTGCAATGTGGAGATATTACTGTTTGTGCATTTACAATATTCATTGATTTTTGCCATTGAAAAACGTCCAGAAATGTTTGAAGCTACTGACTGAATGAAAGGAGCTGGCATCTCACTCTCTTTGAATCTTCTTTATCATGCTAGGATTAGCAGGAAAAAGCAAAAAATTTCAGAATTGCACCTTGCAATGTGGAGATATTACTGTTTGTGCATTTACAATATTCATTGATTTTTGCCATTGAAAAACGTCCAGAAATGTTTGAAGCTACTGACTGAATGAAAGGAGCTGGCATCTCACTCTCTTTGAATCTTCTTTATCCTGCTAGGATTAGCAGGAAAAAGCAAAAAATTTCAGAATTGCACCTTGCAATGTGGAGATATTACTGTTTGTGCATTTACAATATTCATTGATTTTTGCCATTGAAAAACGTCCAGAAATGTTTGAAGCTACTGACTGAATGAAAGGAGCTGGCATCTCACTCTCTTTGAATCTTCTTTATCATGCTAGGATTAGCAGGAAAAAGCAAAAAATTTCAGAATTGCACCTTGCAATGTGGAGATATTACTGTTTGTGCATTTACAATATTCATTGATTTTTGCCATTGAAAAACGTTTTTCATATACCAGAAATGTTTGAAGCTACTGACTGAATGAAAGGAGCTGGCATCTCACTCTCTTTGAATCTTCTTTATCATGCTAGGATTAGCAGGAAAAAGCAAAAAATTTCAGAATTGCACCTTGCAATGTGGAGATATTACTGTTTGTGCATTTACAATATTCATTGATTTTTGCCATTGAAAAACATGTTTTTCATATACCAGAAATGTTTGAAGCTACCGACTGAATGAAAGGAGCTGGCATCTCACTCTCTTTGAATCTTCTTTATCCTGCTAGGATTAGCAGGAAAAAGCAAAAAATTCAGAATTGCACCTTGCAATGTGGAGATATTACTGTTTGTGCATTTACAATATTCATTGATTTTTGCCATTGAAAAACGTCCAGAAATGTTTGAAGCTACTGACTGAATGAAAGGAGCTGGCATCTCACTCTCTTTGAATCTTCTTTATCATGCTAGGATTAGCAGGAAAAAGCAAAAAATTTCAGAATTGCACCTTGCAATGTGGAGATATTACTGTTTGTGCATTTACAATATTCATTGATTTTTGCCATTGAAAAACATGTTTTTCATATACCAGAAATGTTTGAAGCTACTGACTGAATGAAAGGAGCTGGCATCTCACTCTCTTTGAATCTTCTTTATCATGCTAGGATTAGCAGGAAAAAGCAAAAAATTTCAGAATTGCACCTTGCAATGTGGAGATATTACTGTTTGTGCATTTACAATATTCATTGATTTTTGCCATTGAAAAACATGTTTTTCATATACCAGAAATGTTTGAAGCTACTGACTGAATGAAAGGAGCTGGCATCTCACTCTCTTTGAATCTTTATCCTGCTAGGATTAGCAGGAAAAAGCAAAAAATTTCAGAATTGCACCTTGCAATGTGGAGATATTACTGTTTGTGCATTTACAATATTCATTGATTTTTGCCATTGAAAAACGTCCAGAAATGTTTGAAGCTACTGACTGAATGAAAGGAGCTGGCATCTCACTCTCTTTGAATCTTCTTTATCATGCTAGGATTGGCAGGAAAAAGCAAAAAATTTCAGAATTGCACCTTGCAATGTGGAGATATTACTGTTTGTGCATTTACAATATTCATTGATTTTTGCCATTGAAAAACATGTTTTTCATATACCAGAAATGTTTGAAGCTACTGACTGAATGAAAGGAGCTGGCATCTCACTCTCTTTGAATCTTCTTTATCATGCTAGGATTAGCAGGAAAAAGCAAAAAATTTCAGAATTGCACCTTGCAATGTGGAGATATTACTGTTTGTGCATTTACAATATTCATTGATTTTTGCCATTGAAAAACATGTTTTTCATATACCAGAAATGTTTGAAGCTACTGACTGAATGAAAGGAGCTGGCATCTCACTCTCTTTGAATCTTCTTTATCCTGCTAGGATTAGCAGGAAAAAGCAAAAAATTTCAGAATTGCACCTTGCAATGTGGAGATATTACTGTTTGTGCATTTACAATATTCATTGATTTTTGCCATTGAAAACATCGTTATTCATATACCAGAAATGTTTGAAGCTACTGACTGAATGAAAGGAGCTGGCATCTCACTCTCTTTGAATCTTCTTTATCATGCTAGGATTGGCAGGAAAAAGCAAAAAATTTCAGAATTGCACCTTGCAATGTGGAGATATTACTGTTTGTGCATTTACAATATTCATTGATTTTTGCCATTGAAAAACATGTTTTTCATATACCAGAAATGTTTGAAGCTACTGACTGAATGAAAGGAGCTGGCATCTCACTCTCTTTGAATCTTCTTTATCATGCTAGGATTAGCAGGAAAAAGCAAAAAATTTCAGAATTGCACCTTGCAATGTGGAGATATTACTGTTTGTGCATTTACAATATTCATTGATTTTTGCCATTGAAAAACATGTTTTTCATATACCAGAAATGTTTGAAGCTACTGACTGAATGAAAGGAGCTGGCATCTCACTCTCTTTGAATCTTCTTTATCCTGCTAGGATTAGCAGGAAAAAGCAAAAAATTTCAGAATTGCACCTTGCAATGTGGAGATATTACTGTTTGTGCATTTACAATATTCATTGATTTTTGCCATTGAAAAACATCGTTATTCATATACCAGAAATGTTTGAAGCTACTGACTGAATGAAAGGAGCTGGCATCTCACTCTCTTTGAATCTTCTTTATCATGCTAGGATTAACAGGAAAAAGCAAAAAATTTCAGAATTGCACCTTGCAATGTGGAGATATTACTGTTTGTGCATTTACAATATTCATTGATTTTTGCCATTGAAAAACGTCCAGAAATGTTTGAAGCTACTGACTGAATGAAAGGAGCTGGCATCTCACTCTCTTTGAATCTTCTTTATCCTGCTAGGATTAGCAGGAAAAAGCAAAAAATTTCAGAATTGCACCTTGCAATGTGGAGATATTACTGTTTGTGCATTTACAATATTCATTGATTTTTGCCATTGAAAAACGTCCAGAAATGTTTGAAGCTACTGACTGAATGAAAGGAGCTGGCATCTCACTCTCTTTGAATCTTCGTTATCATGCTAGGATTAGCAGGAAAAAGCAAAAAATTTCAGAATTGCACCTTGCAATGTGGAGATATTACTGTTTGTGCATTTACAATATTCATTGATTTTTGCCATTGAAAAACGTCCAGAAATGTTTGAAGCTACTGACTGAATGAAAGGAGCTGGCATCTCACTCTCTTTGAATCTTCTTTATCATGCTAGGATTAGCAGGAAAAAGCAAAAAATTTCAGAATTGCACCTTGCAATGTGGAGATATTACTGTTTGTGCATTTACAATATTCATTGATTTTTGCCATTGAAAAACGTCCAGAAATGTTTGAAGCTACTGACTGAATGAAAGGAGCTGGCATCTCACTCTCTTTGAATCTTCTTTATCCTGCTAGGATTAGCAGGAAAAAGCAAAAAATTTCAGAATTGCACCTTGCAATGTGGAGATATTACTGTTTGTGCATTTACAATATTCATTGATTTTTGCCATTGAAAAACGTCCAGAAATGTTTGAAGCTACTGACTGAATGAAAGGAGCTGGCATCTCACTCTCTTTGAATCTTCTTTATCATGCTAGGATTAGCAGGAAAAAGCAAAAAATTTCAGAATTGCACCTTGCAATGTGGAGATATTACTGTTTGTGCATTTACAATATTCATTGATTTTTGCCATTGAAAAACATGTTTTTCATATACCAGAAATGTTTGAAGCTACTGACTGAATGAAAGGAGCTGGCATCTCACTCTCTTTGAATCTTCTTTATCCTGCTAGGATTAGCAGGAAAAAGCAAAAAATTTCAGAATTGCACCTTGCAATGTGGAGATATTACTGTTTGTGCATTTACAATATTCATTGATTTTTGCCATTGAAAAACATCGTTATTCATATACCAGAAATGTTTGAAGCTACTGACTGAATGAAAGGAGCTGGCATCTCACTCTCTTTGAATCTTCTTTATCATGCTAGGATTGGCAGGAAAAAGCAAAAAATTTCAGAATTGCACCTTGCAATGTGGAGATATTACTGTTTGTGCATTTACAATATTCATTGATTTTTGCCATTGAAAAACATGTTTTTCATATACCAGAAATGTTTGAAGCTACTGACTGAATGAAAGGAGCTGGCATCTCACTCTCTTTGAATCTTCTTTATCCTGCTAGGATTAGCAGGAAAAAGCAAAAAATTTCAGAATTGCACCTTGCAATGTGGAGATATTACTGTTTGTGCATTTACAATATTCATTGATTTTTGCCATTGAAAAACATCATGTTATTCATATACCAGAAATGTTTGAAGCTACTGACTGAATGAAAGGAGCTGGCATCTCACTCTCTTTGAATCTTCTTTATCATGCTAGGATTAACAGGAAAAAGCAAAAAATTTCAGAATTGCACCTTGCAATGTGGAGATATTACTGTTTGTGCATTTACAATATTCATTGATTTTTGCCATTGAAAAACGTCCAGAAATGTTTGAAGCTACTGACTGAATGAAAGGAGCTGGCATCTCACTCTCTTTGAATCTTCTTTATCCTGCTAGGATTAGCAGGAAAAAGCAAAAAATTTCAGAATTGCACCTTGCAATGTGGAGATATTACTGTTTGTGCATTTACAATATTCATTGATTTTTGCCATTGAAAAACGTCCAGAAATGTTTGAAGCTACTGACTGAATGAAAGGAGCTGGCATCTCACTCTCTTTGAATCTTCGTTATCATGCTAGGATTAGCAGGAAAAAGCAAAAAATTTCAGAATTGCACCTTGCAATGTGGAGATATTACTGTTTGTGCATTTACAATATTCATTGATTTTTGCCATTGAAAAACGTCCAGAAATGTTTGAAGCTACTGACTGAATGAAAGGAGCTGGCATCTCACTCTCTTTGAATCTTCTTTATCATGCTAGGATTAGCAGGAAAAAGCAAAAAATTTCAGAATTGCACCTTGCAATGTGGAGATATTACTGTTTGTGCATTTACAATATTCATTGATTTTTGCCATTGAAAAACATGTTTTTCATATACCAGAAATGTTTGAAGCTACTGACTGAATGAAAGGAGCTGGCATCTCACTCTCTTTGAATCTTCTTTATCTTGCTAGGATTAGCAGGAAAAAGCAAAAAATTTCAGAATTGCACCTTGCAATGTGGAGATATTACTGTTTGTGCATTTACAATATTCATTGATTTTTGCCATTGAAAAACATGTTTTTCATATACCAGAAATGTTTGAAGCTACTGACTGAATGAAAGGAGCTGGCATCTCACTCTCTTTGAATCTTCTTTATCCTGCTAGGATTAGCAGGAAAAAAGCAAAAAATTTCAGAATTGCACCTTGCAATGTGGAGATATTACTGTTTGTGCATTTACAATATTCATTGATTTTTGCCATTGAAAAACGTCCAGAAATGTTTGAAGCTACTGACTGAATGAAAGGAGCTGGCATCTCACTCTCTTTGAATCTTCTTTATCATGCTAGGATTAGCAGGAAAAAGCAAAAAATTTCAGAATTGCACCTTGCAATGTGGAGATATTACTGTTTGTGCATTTACAATATTCATTGATTTTTGCCATTGAAAAACGTCCAGAAATGTTTGAAGCTACTGACTGAATGAAAGGAGCTGGCATCTCACTCTCTTTGAATCTTCTTTATCCTGCTAGGATTAGCAGGAAAAAGCAAAAAATTTCAGAATTGCACCTTGCAATGTGGAGATATTACTGTTTGTGCATTTACAATATTCATTGATTTTTGCCATTGAAAAACGTCCAGAAATGTTTGAAGCTACTGACTGAATGAAAGGAGCTGGCATCTCACTCTCTTTGAATCTTCTTTATCATGCTAGGATTAGCAGGAAAAAGCAAAAAATTTCAGAATTGCACCTTGCAATGTGGAGATATTACTGTTTGTGCATTTACAATATTCATTGATTTTTGCCATTGAAAAACGTTTTTCATATACCAGAAATGTTTGAAGCTACTGACTGAATGAAAGGAGCTGGCATCTCACTCTCTTTGAATCTTCTTTATCATGCTAGGATTAGCAGGAAAAAGCAAAAAATTTCAGAATTGCACCTTGCAATGTGGAGATATTACTGTTTGTGCATTTACAATATTCATTGATTTTTGCCATTGAAAAACATGTTTTTCATATACCAGAAATGTTTGAAGCTACCGACTGAATGAAAGGAGCTGGCATCTCACTCTCTTTGAATCTTCTTTATCCTGCTAGGATTAGCAGGAAAAAGCAAAAAAATTCAGAATTGCACCTTGCAATGTGGAGATATTACTGTTTGTGCATTTACAATATTCATTGATTTTTGCCATTGAAAAACGTCCAGAAATGTTTGAAGCTACTGACTGAATGAAAGGAGCTGGCATCTCACTCTCTTTGAATCTTCTTTATCATGCTAGGATTAGCAGGAAAAAGCAAAAAATTTCAGAATTGCACCTTGCAATGTGGAGATATTACTGTTTGTGCATTTACAATATTCATTGATTTTTGCCATTGAAAAACATGTTTTTCATATACCAGAAATGTTTGAAGCTACTGACTGAATGAAAGGAGCTGGCATCTCACTCTCTTTGAATCTTCTTTATCATGCTAGGATTAGCAGGAAAAAGCAAAAAATTTCAGAATTGCACCTTGCAATGTGGAGATATTACTGTTTGTGCATTTACAATATTCATTGATTTTTGCCATTGAAAAACATGTTTTTCATATACCAGAAATGTTTGAAGCTACTGACTGAATGAAAGGAGCTGGCATCTCACTCTCTTTGAATCTTTATCCTGCTAGGATTAGCAGGAAAAAGCAAAAAATTTCAGAATTGCACCTTGCAATGTGGAGATATTACTGTTTGTGCATTTACAATATTCATTGATTTTTGCCATTGAAAAACGTCCAGAAATGTTTGAAGCTACTGACTGAATGAAAGGAGCTGGCATCTCACTCTCTTTGAATCTTCTTTATCATGCTAGGATTGGCAGGAAAAAGCAAAAAATTTCAGAATTGCACCTTGCAATGTGGAGATATTACTGTTTGTGCATTTACAATATTCATTGATTTTTGCCATTGAAAAACATGTTTTTCATATACCAGAAATGTTTGAAGCTACTGACTGAATGAAAGGAGCTGGCATCTCACTCTCTTTGAATCTTCTTTATCATGCTAGGATTAGCAGGAAAAAGCAAAAAATTTCAGAATTGCACCTTGCAATGTGGAGATATTACTGTTTGTGCATTTACAATATTCATTGATTTTTGCCATTGAAAAACATGTTTTTCATATACCAGAAATGTTTGAAGCTACTGACTGAATGAAAGGAGCTGGCATCTCACTCTCTTTGAATCTTCTTTATCCTGCTAGGATTAGCAGGAAAAAGCAAAAAATTTCAGAATTGCACCTTGCAATGTGGAGATATTACTGTTTGTGCATTTACAATATTCATTGATTTTTGCCATTGAAAAACATCGTTATTCATATACCAGAAATGTTTGAAGCTACTGACTGAATGAAAGGAGCTGGCATCTCACTCTCTTTGAATCTTCTTTATCATGCTAGGATTGGCAGGAAAAAGCAAAAAATTTCAGAATTGCACCTTGCAATGTGGAGATATTACTGTTTGTGCATTTACAATATTCATTGATTTTTGCCATTGAAAAACATGTTTTTCATATACCAGAAATGTTTGAAGCTACTGACTGAATGAAAGGAGCTGGCATCTCACTCTCTTTGAATCTTCTTTATCATGCTAGGATTAGCAGGAAAAAGCAAAAAATTTCAGAATTGCACCTTGCAATGTGGAGATATTACTGTTTGTGCATTTACAATATTCATTGATTTTTGCCATTGAAAAACATGTTTTTCATATACCAGAAATGTTTGAAGCTACTGACTGAATGAAAGGAGCTGGCATCTCACTCTCTTTGAATCTTCTTTATCCTGCTAGGATTAGCAGGAAAAAGCAAAAAATTTCAGAATTGCACCTTGCAATGTGGAGATATTACTGTTTGTGCATTTACAATATTCATTGATTTTTGCCATTGAAAAACATCGTTATTCATATACCAGAAATGTTTGAAGCTACTGACTGAATGAAAGGAGCTGGCATCTCACTCTCTTTGAATCTTCTTTATCATGCTAGGATTAACAGGAAAAAGCAAAAAATTTCAGAATTGCACCTTGCAATGTGGAGATATTACTGTTTGTGCATTTACAATATTCATTGATTTTTGCCATTGAAAAACGTCCAGAAATGTTTGAAGCTACTGACTGAATGAAAGGAGCTGGCATCTCACTCTCTTTGAATCTTCTTTATCCTGCTAGGATTAGCAGGAAAAAGCAAAAAATTTCAGAATTGCACCTTGCAATGTGGAGATATTACTGTTTGTGCATTTACAATATTCATTGATTTTTGCCATTGAAAAACGTCCAGAAATGTTTGAAGCTACTGACTGAATGAAAGGAGCTGGCATCTCACTCTCTTTGAATCTTCGTTATCATGCTAGGATTAGCAGGAAAAAGCAAAAAATTTCAGAATTGCACCTTGCAATGTGGAGATATTACTGTTTGTGCATTTACAATATTCATTGATTTTTGCCATTGAAAAACGTCCAGAAATGTTTGAAGCTACTGACTGAATGAAAGGAGCTGGCATCTCACTCTCTTTGAATCTTCTTTATCATGCTAGGATTAGCAGGAAAAAGCAAAAAATTTCAGAATTGCACCTTGCAATGTGGAGATATTACTGTTTGTGCATTTACAATATTCATTGATTTTTGCCATTGAAAAACGTCCAGAAATGTTTGAAGCTACTGACTGAATGAAAGGAGCTGGCATCTCACTCTCTTTGAATCTTCTTTATCCTGCTAGGATTAGCAGGAAAAAGCAAAAAATTTCAGAATTGCACCTTGCAATGTGGAGATATTACTGTTTGTGCATTTACAATATTCATTGATTTTTGCCATTGAAAAACGTCCAGAAATGTTTGAAGCTACTGACTGAATGAAAGGAGCTGGCATCTCACTCTCTTTGAATCTTCTTTATCATGCTAGGATTAGCAGGAAAAAGCAAAAAATTTCAGAATTGCACCTTGCAATGTGGAGATATTACTGTTTGTGCATTTACAATATTCATTGATTTTTGCCATTGAAAAACATGTTTTTCATATACCAGAAATGTTTGAAGCTACTGACTGAATGAAAGGAGCTGGCATCTCACTCTCTTTGAATCTTCTTTATCCTGCTAGGATTAGCAGGAAAAAGCAAAAAATTTCAGAATTGCACCTTGCAATGTGGAGATATTACTGTTTGTGCATTTACAATATTCATTGATTTTTGCCATTGAAAAACATCGTTATTCATATACCAGAAATGTTTGAAGCTACTGACTGAATGAAAGGAGCTGGCATCTCACTCTCTTTGAATCTTCTTTATCATGCTAGGATTGGCAGGAAAAAGCAAAAAATTTCAGAATTGCACCTTGCAATGTGGAGATATTACTGTTTGTGCATTTACAATATTCATTGATTTTTGCCATTGAAAAACATGTTTTTCATATACCAGAAATGTTTGAAGCTACTGACTGAATGAAAGGAGCTGGCATCTCACTCTCTTTGAATCTTCTTTATCATGCTAGGATTAGCAGGAAAAAGCAAAAAATTTCAGAATTGCACCTTGCAATGTGGAGATATTACTGTTTGTGCATTTACAATATTCATTGATTTTTGCCATTGAAAAACATGTTTTTCATATACCAGAAATGTTTGAAGCTACTGACTGAATGAAAGGAGCTGGCATCTCACTCTCTTTGAATCTTCTTTATCCTGCTAGGATTAGCAGGAAAAAGCAAAAAATTTCAGAATTGCACCTTGCAATGTGGAGATATTACTGTTTGTGCATTTACAATATTCATTGATTTTTGCCATTGAAAAACATCGTTATTCATATACCAGAAATGTTTGAAGCTACTGACTGAATGAAAGGAGCTGGCATCTCACTCTCTTTGAATCTTCTTTATCATGCTAGGATTAACAGGAAAAAGCAAAAAATTTCAGAATTGCACCTTGCAATGTGGAGATATTACTGTTTGTGCATTTACAATATTCATTGATTTTTGCCATTGAAAAACGTCCAGAAATGTTTGAAGCTACTGACTGAATGAAAGGAGCTGGCATCTCACTCTCTTTGAATCTTCTTTATCCTGCTAGGATTAGCAGGAAAAAGCAAAAAATTTCAGAATTGCACCTTGCAATGTGGAGATATTACTGTTTGTGCATTTACAATATTCATTGATTTTTGCCATTGAAAAACGTCCAGAAATGTTTGAAGCTACTGACTGAAAGGAGCTGGCATCTCACTCTCTTTGAATCTTCGTTATCATGCTAGGATTAGCAGGAAAAAGCAAAAAATTTCAGAATTGCACCTTGCAATGTGGAGATATTACTGTTTGTGCATTTACAATATTCATTGATTTTTGCCATTGAAAAACGTCCAGAAATGTTTGAAGCTACTGACTGAATGAAAGGAGCTGGCATCTCACTCTCTTTGAATCTTCTTTATCATGCTAGGATTAGCAGGAAAAAGCAAAAAATTTCAGAATTGCACCTTGCAATGTGGAGATATTACTGTTTGTGCATTTACAATATTCATTGATTTTTGCCATTGAAAAACGTCCAGAAATGTTTGAAGCTACTGACTGAATGAAAGGAGCTGGCATCTCACTCTCTTTGAATCTTCTTTATCCTGCTAGGATTAGCAGGAAAAAGCAAAAAATTTCAGAATTGCACCTTGCAATGTGGAGATATTACTGTTTGTGCATTTACAATATTCATTGATTTTTGCCATTGAAAAACGTCCAGAAATGTTTGAAGCTACTGACTGAATGAAAGGAGCTGGCATCTCACTCTCTTTGAATCTTCTTTATCATGCTAGGATTAGCAGGAAAAAGCAAAAAATTTCAGAATTGCACCTTGCAATGTGGAGATATTACTGTTTGTGCATTTACAATATTCATTGATTTTTGCCATTGAAAAACGTTTTTCATATACCAGAAATGTTTGAAGCTACTGACTGAATGAAAGGAGCTGGCATCTCACTCTCTTTGAATCTTCTTTATCATGCCAGGATTAGCAGGAAAAAGCAAAAAATTTCAGAATTGCACCTTGCAATGTGGAGATATTACTGTTTGTGCATTTACAATATTCATTGATTTTTGCCATTGAAAAACATGTTTTTCATATACCAGAAATGTTTGAAGCTACTGACTGAATGAAAGGAGCTGGCATCTCACTCTCTTTGAATCTTCTTTATCCTGCTAGGATTAGCAGGAAAAAGCAAAAAATTTCAGAATTGCACCTTGCAATGTGGAGATATTACTGTTTGTGCATTTACAATATTCATTGATTTTTGCCATTGAAAAACGTCCAGAAATGTTTGAAGCTACTGACTGAATGAAAGGAGCTGGCATCTCACTCTCTTTGAATCTTCTTTATCATGCTAGGATTAGCAGGAAAAAGCAAAAAATTTCAGAATTGCACCTTGCAATGTGGAGATATTACTGTTTGTGCATTTACAATATTCATTGATTTTTGCCATTGAAAAACGTCCAGAAATGTTTGAAGCTACTGACTGAATGAAAGGAGCTGGCATCTCACTCTCTTTGAATCTTCTTTATCCTGCTAGGATTAGCAGGAAAAAGCAAAAAATTTCAGAATTGCACCTTGCAATGTGGAGATATTACTGTTTGTGCATTTACAATATTCATTGATTTTTGCCATTGAAAAACGTCCAGAAATGTTTGAAGCTACTGACTGAATGAAAGGAGCTGGCATCTCACTCTCTTTGAATCTTCTTTATCATGCTAGGATTAGCAGGAAAAAGCAAAAAATTTCAGAATTGCACCTTGCAATGTGGAGATATTACTGTTTGTGCATTTACAATATTCATTGATTTTTGCCATTGAAAAACGTTTTTCATATACCAGAAATGTTTGAAGCTACTGACTGAATGAAAGGAGCTGGCATCTCACTCTCTTTGAATCTTCTTTATCCTGCTAGGATTAGCAGGAAAAAGCAAAAAATTTCAGAATTGCACCTTGCAATGTGGAGATATTACTGTTTGTGCATTTACAATATTCATTGATTTTTGCCATTGAAAAACATCGTTATTCATATACCAGAAATGTTTGAAGCTACTGACTGAATGAAAGGAGCTGGCATCTCACTCTCTTTGAATCTTCTTTATCATGCTAGGATTAACAGGAAAAAGCAAAAAATTTCAGAATTGCACCTTGCAATGTGGAGATATTACTGTTTGTGCATTTACAATATTCATTGATTTTTGCCATTGAAAAACGTCCAGAAATGTTTGAAGCTACTGACTGAATGAAAGGAGCTGGCATCTCACTCTCTTTGAATCTTCTTTATCCTGCTAGGATTAGCAGGAAAAAGCAAAAAATTTCAGAATTGCACCTTGCAATGTGGAGATATTACTGTTTGTGCATTTACAATATTCATTGATTTTTGCCATTGAAAAACGTCCAGAAATGTTTGAAGCTACTGACTGAAAGGAGCTGGCATCTCACTCTCTTTGAATCTTCGTTATCATGCTAGGATTAGCAGGAAAAAGCAAAAAATTTCAGAATTGCACCTTGCAATGTGGAGATATTACTGTTTGTGCATTTACAATATTCATTGATTTTTGCCATTGAAAAACGTCCAGAAATGTTTGAAGCTACTGACTGAATGAAAGGAGCTGGCATCTCACTCTCTTTGAATCTTCTTTATCATGCTAGGATTAGCAGGAAAAAGCAAAAAATTTCAGAATTGCACCTTGCAATGTGGAGATATTACTGTTTGTGCATTTACAATATTCATTGATTTTTGCCATTGAAAAACGTCCAGAAATGTTTGAAGCTACTGACTGAATGAAAGGAGCTGGCATCTCACTCTCTTTGAATCTTCTTTATCCTGCTAGGATTAGCAGGAAAAAGCAAAAAATTTCAGAATTGCACCTTGCAATGTGGAGATATTACTGTTTGTGCATTTACAATATTCATTGATTTTTGCCATTGAAAAACGTCCAGAAATGTTTGAAGCTACTGACTGAATGAAAGGAGCTGGCATCTCACTCTCTTTGAATCTTCTTTATCATGCTAGGATTAGCAGGAAAAAGCAAAAAATTTCAGAATTGCACCTTGCAATGTGGAGATATTACTGTTTGTGCATTTACAATATTCATTGATTTTTGCCATTGAAAAACGTTTTTCATATACCAGAAATGTTTGAAGCTACTGACTGAATGAAAGGAGCTGGCATCTCACTCTCTTTGAATCTTCTTTATCATGCTAGGATTAGCAGGAAAAAGCAAAAAATTTCAGAATTGCACCTTGCAATGTGGAGATATTACTGTTTGTGCATTTACAATATTCATTGATTTTTGCCATTGAAAAACATGTTTTTCATATACCAGAAATGTTTGAAGCTACTGACTGAATGAAAGGAGCTGGCATCTCACTCTCTTTGAATCTTCTTTATCCTGCTAGGATTAGCAGGAAAAAGCAAAAAATTTCAGAATTGCACCTTGCAATGTGGAGATATTACTGTTTGTGCATTTACAATATTCATTGATTTTTGCCATTGAAAAACGTCCAGAAATGTTTGAAGCTACTGACTGAATGAAAGGAGCTGGCATCTCACTCTCTTTGAATCTTCTTTATCATGCTAGGATTAGCAGGAAAAAGCAAAAAATTTCAGAATTGCACCTTGCAATGTGGAGATATTACTGTTTGTGCATTTACAATATTCATTGATTTTTGCCATTGAAAAACGTCCAGAAATGTTTGAAGCTACTGACTGAATGAAAGGAGCTGGCATCTCACTCTCTTTGAATCTTCTTTATCCTGCTAGGATTAGCAGGAAAAAGCAAAAAATTTCAGAATTGCACCTTGCAATGTGGAGATATTACTGTTTGTGCATTTACAATATTCATTGATTTTTGCCATTGAAAAACGTCCAGAAATGTTTGAAGCTACTGACTGAATGAAAGGAGCTGGCATCTCACTCTCTTTGAATCTTCTTTATCATGCTAGGATTAGCAGGAAAAAGCAAAAAATTTCAGAATTGCACCTTGCAATGTGGAGATATTACTGTTTGTGCATTTACAATATTCATTGATTTTTGCCATTGAAAAACGTTTTTCATATACCAGAAATGTTTGAAGCTACTGACTGAATGAAAGGAGCTGGCATCTCACTCTCTTTGAATCTTCTTTATCATGCTAGGATTAGCAGGAAAAAGCAAAAAATTTCAGAATTGCACCTTGCAATGTGGAGATATTACTGTTTGTGCATTTACAATATTCATTGATTTTTGCCATTGAAAAATGTCCAGAAATGTTTGAAGCTACTGACTGAATGAAAGGAGCTGGCATCTCACTCTCTTTGAATCTTCTTTATCATGCTAGGATTAACAGGAAAAAGCAAAAAATTTCAAAATTGCACCTTGCAATGTGGAGATATTACTGTTTGTGCATTTACAATATTCATTGATTTTTGCCATTGAAAAACGTCCAGAAATGTTTGAAGCTACTGACTGAATGAAAGGAGCTGGCATCTCACTCTCTTTGAATCTTCTTTATCATGCTAGGATTAGCAGGAAAAAGCAAAAAATTGCAGAATTGCACCTTGCAATGTGGAGATATTACTGTTTGTGCATTTACAATATTCATTGATTTTTGCCATTGAAAAACATGTTTTTCATATACCAGAAATGTTTGAAGCTACTGACTGAATGAAAGGAGCTGGCATCTCACTCTCTTTGAATCTTCTTTATCATGCTAGGATTAGCAGGAAAAAGCAAAAAATTTCAGAATTGCACCTTGCAATGTGGAGATATTACTGTTTGTGCATTTACAATATTCATTGATTTTTGCCATTGAAAAACATGTTTTTCATATACCAGAAATGTTTGAAGCTACTGACTGAATGAAAGGAGCTGGCATCTCACTCTCTTTGAATCTTCTTTATCATGCTAGGATTAGCAGGAAAAAGCAAAAAATTTCAGAATTGCACCTTGCAATGTGGAGATTTTACTGTTTGTGCATTTACAATATTCATTGATTTTTGCCATTGAAAAACATGTTTTTCATATACCAGAAATGTTTGAAGCTACTGACTGAATGAAAGGAGCTGGCATCTCACTCTCTTTGAATCTTCTTTATCATGCTAGGATTAGCAGGAAAAAGCAAAAAATTTCAGAATTGCACCTTGCAATGTGGAGATATTACTGTTTGTGCATTTACAATATTCATTGATTTTTGCCATTGAAAAACATGTTTTTCATATACCAGAAATGTTTGAAGCTACTGACTGAATGAAAGGAGCTGGCATCTCACTCTCTTTGAATCTTCTTTATCATGCTAGGATTAGCAGGAAAAAGCAAAAAATTTCAGAATTGCACCTTGCAATGTGGAGATATTACTGTTTGTGCATTTACAATATTCATTGATGTTTGCCATTGAAAAACATGTTTTTCATATACCAGAAATGTTTGAAGCTACTGACTGAATGAAAGGAGCTGGCATCTCACTCTCTTTGAATCTTCTTTATCATGCTAGGATTAACAGGAAAAAGCAAAAAATTTCAGAATTGCACCTTGCAATGTGGAGATATTACTGTTTGTGCATTTACAATATTCATTGATTTTTGCCATTGAAAAACGTCCAGAAATGTTTGAAGCTACTGACTGAATGAAAGGAGCTGGCATCTCACTCTCTTTGAATCTTCTTTATCATGCTAGGATTAGCAGGAAAAAGCAAAAAATTTCAGAATTGCACCTTGCAATGTGGAGATATTACTGTTTGTGCATTTACAATATTCATTGATTTTTGCCATTGAAAAACATGTTTTTCATATACCAGAAATGTTTGAAGCTACTGACTGAATGAAAGGAGCTGGCATCTCACTCTCTTTGAATCTTCTTTATCATGCTAGGATTAGCAGGAAAAAGCAAAAAATTTCAGAATTGCACCTTGCAATGTGGAGATATTACTGTTTGTGCATTTACAATATTCATTGATTTTTGCCATTGAAAAACGTCCAGAAATGTTTGAAGCTACTGACTGAATGAAAGGAGCTGGCATCTCACTCTCTTTGAATCTTCTTTATCATGCTAGGATTAGCAGGAAAAAGCAAAAAATTTCAGAATTGCACCTTGCAATGTGGAGATATTACTGTTTGTGCATTTACAATGTTCATTGATTTTTGCCATTGAAAAACGTCCAGAAATGTTTGAAGCTACTGACTGAATGAAAGGAGCTGGCATCTCACTCTCTTTGAATCTTCTTTATCATGCTAGGATTAACAGGAAAAAGCAAAAAATTTCAGAATTGCACCTTGCAATGTGGAGATATTACTGTTTGTGCATTTACAATATTCATTGATTTTTGCCATTGAAAAACGTCCAGAAATGTTTGAAGCTACTGACTGAATGAAAGGAGCTGGCATCTCACTCTCTTTGAATCTTCTTTATCCTGCTAGGATTAGCAGGAAAAAGCAAAAAATTTCAGAATTGCACCTTGCAATGTGGAGATATTACTGTTTGTGCATTTACAATATTCATTGATTTTTGCCATTGAAAAACGTCCAGAAATGTTTGAAGCTACTGACTGAAAGGAGCTGGCATCTCACTCTCTTTGAATCTTTGTTATCATGCTAGGATTAGCAGGAAAAAGCAAAAAATTTCAGAATTGCACCTTGCAATGTGGAGATATTACTGTTTGTGCATTTACAATATTCATTGATTTTTGCCATTGAAAAACGTCCAGAAATGTTTGAAGCTACTGACTGAATGAAAGGAGCTGGCATCTCACTCTCTTTGAATCTTCTTTATCATGCTAGGATTAGCAGGAAAAAGCAAAAAATTTCAGAATTGCACCTTGCAATGTGGAGATATTACTGTTTGTGCATTTACAATATTCATTGATTTTTGCCATTGAAAAACATCCAGAAATGTTTGAAGCTACTGACTGAATGAAAGGAGCTGGCATCTCACTCTCTTTGAATCTTCTTTATCCTGCTAGGATTAGCAGGAAAAAGCAAAAAATTTCAGAATTGCACCTTGCAATGTGGAGATATTACTGTTTGTGCATTTACAATATTCATTGATTTTTGCCATTGAAAAACGTCCAGAAATGTTTGAAGCTACTGACTGAATGAAAGGAGCTGGTATCTCACTCTCTTTGAATCTTCTTTATCATGCTAGGATTAGCAGGAAAAAGCAAAAAATTTCAGAATTGCACCTTGCAATGTGGAGATATTACTGTTTGTGCATTTACAATATTCATTGATTTTTGCCATTGAAAAACGTTTTTCATATACCAGAAATGTTTGAAGCTACTGACTGAATGAAAGGAGCTGGCATCTCACTCTCTTTGAATCTTCTTTATCATGCTAGGATTAGCAGGAAAAAGCAAAAAATTTCAGAATTGCACCTTGCAATGTGGAGATATTACTGTTTGTGCATTTACAATATTCATTGATTTTTGCCATTGAAAAACATGTTTTTCATATACCAGAAATGTTTGAAGCTACTGACTGAATGAAAGGAGCTGGCATCTCACTCTCTTTGAATCTTCTTTATCCTGCTAGGATTAGCAGGAAAAAGCAAAAAATTTCAGAATTGCACCTTGCAATGTGGAGATATTACTGTTTGTGCATTTACAATATTCATTGATTTTTGCCATTGAAAAACGTCCAGAAATGTTTGAAGCTACTGACTGAATGAAAGGAGCTGGCATCTCACTCTCTTTGAATCTTCTTTATCATGCTAGGATTAGCAGGAAAAAGCAAAAAATTTCAGAATTGCACCTTGCAATGTGGAGATATTACTGTTTGTGCATTTACAATATTCATTGATTTTTGCCATTGAAAAACGTTTTTCATATACCAGAAATGTTTGAAGCTACTGACTGAATGAAAGGAGCTGGCATCTCACTCTCTTTGAATCTTCTTTATCATGCTAGGATTAGCAGGAAAAAGCAAAAAATTTCAGAATTGCACCTTGCAATGTGGAGATATTACTGTTTGTGCATTTACAATATTCATTGATTTTTGCCATTGAAAAATGTCCAGAAATGTTTGAAGCTACTGACTGAATGAAAGGAGCTGGCATCTCACTCTCTTTGAATCTTCTTTATCATGCTAGGATTAACAGGAAAAAGCAAAAAATTTCAGAATTGCACCTTGCAATGTGGAGATATTACTGTTTGTGCATTTACAATATTCATTGATTTTTGCCATTGAAAAACGTCCAGAAATGTTTGAAGCTACTGACTGAATGAAAGGAGCTGGCATCTCACTCTCTTTGAATCTTCTTTATCATGCTAGGATTAGCAGGAAAAAGCAAAAAATTTCAGAATTGCACCTTGCAATGTGGAGATATTACTGTTTGTGCATTTACAATATTCATTGATTTTTGCCATTGAAAAACATGTTTTTCATATACCAGAAATGTTTGAAGCTACTGACTGAATGAAAGGAGCTGGCATCTCACTCTCTTTGAATCTTCTTTATCATGCTAGGATTAGCAGGAAAAAGCAAAAAATTGCAGAATTGCACCTTGCAATGTGGAGATATTACTGTTTGTGCATTTACAATATTCATTGATTTTTGCCATTGAAAAACATGTTTTTCATATACCAGAAATGTTTGAAGCTACTGACTGAATGAAAGGAGCTGGCATCTCACTCTCTTTGAATCTTCTTTATCATGCTAGGATTAGCAGGAAAAAGCAAAAAATTTCAGAATTGCACCTTGCAATGTGGAGATATTACTGTTTGTGCATTTACAATATTCATTGATTTTTGCCATTGAAAAACATGTTTTTCATATACCAGAAATGTTTGAAGCTACTGACTGAATGAAAGGAGCTGGCATCTCACTCTCTTTGAATCTTCTTTATCATGCTAGGATTAGCAGGAAAAAGCAAAAAATTTCAGAATTGCACCTTGCAATGTGGAGATTTTACTGTTTGTGCATTTACAATATTCATTGATTTTTGCCATTGAAAAACATGTTTTTCATATACCAGAAATGTTTGAAGCTACTGACTGAATGAAAGGAGCTGGCATCTCACTCTCTTTGAATCTTCTTTATCATGCTAGGATTAGCAGGAAAAAGCAAAAAATTTCAGAATTGCACCTTGCAATGTGGAGATATTACTGTTTGTGCATTTACAATATTCATTGATTTTTGCCATTGAAAAACATGTTTTTCATATACCAGAAATGTTTGAAGCTACTGACTGAATGAAAGGAGCTGGCATCTCTCTCTCTTTGAATCTTCTTTATCATGCTAGGATTAGCAGGAAAAAGCAAAAAATTTCAGAATTGCACCTTGCAATGTGGAGATATTACTGTTTGTGCATTTACAATATTCATTGATGTTTGCCATTGAAAAACATGTTTTTCATATACCAGAAATGTTTGAAGCTACTGACTGAATGAAAGGAGCTGGCATCTCACTCTCTTTGAATCTTCTTTATCATGCTAGGATTAACAGGAAAAAGCAAAAAATTTCAGAATTGCACCTTGCAATGTGGAGATATTACTGTTTGTGCATTTACAATATTCATTGATTTTTGCCTTTGAAAAACGTCCAGAAATGTTTGAAGCTACTGACTGAATGAAAGGAGCTGGCATCTCACTCTCTTTGAATCTTCTTTATCATGCTAGGATTAGCAGGAAAAAGCAAAAAATTTCAGAATTGCACCTTGCAATGTGGAGATATTACTGTTTGTGCATTTACAATATTCATTGATTTTTGCCATTGAAAAACATGTTTTTCATATACCAGAAATGTTTGAAGCTACTGACTGAATGAAAGGAGCTGGCATCTCACTCTCTTTGAATCTTCTTTATCATGCTAGGATTAGCAGGAAAAAGCAAAAAATTTCAGAATTGCACCTTGCAATGTGGAGATATTACTGTTTGTGCATTTACAATATTCATTGATTTTTGCCATTGAAAAACATGTTTTTCATATACCAGAAATGTTTGAAGCTACTGACTGAATGAAAGGAGCTGGCATCTCTCTCTCTTTGAATCTTCTTTATCATGCTAGGATTAGCAGGAAAAAGCAAAAAATTTCAGAATTGCACCTTGCAATGTGGAGATATTACTGTTTGTGCATTTACAATATTCATTGATGTTTGCCATTGAAAAACATGTTTTTCATATACCAGAAATGTTTGAAGCTACTGACTGAATGAAAGGAGCTGGCATCTCACTCTCTTTGAATCTTCTTTATCATGCTAGGATTAACAGGAAAAAGCAAAAAATTTCAGAATTGCACCTTGCAATGTGGAGATATTACTGTTTGTGCATTTACAATATTCATTGATTTTTGCCTTTGAAAAACGTCCAGAAATGTTTGAAGCTACTGACTGAATGAAAGGAGCTGGCATCTCACTCTCTTTGAATCTTCTTTATCATGCTAGGATTAGCAGGAAAAAGCAAAAAATTTCAGAATTGCACCTTGCAATGTGGAGATATTACTGTTTGTGCATTTACAATATTCATTGATTTTTGCCATTGAAAAACATGTTTTTCATATACCAGAAATGTTTGAAGCTACTGACTGAATGAAAGGAGCTGGCATCTCACTCTCTTTGAATCTTCTTTATCATGCTAGGATTAGCAGGAAAAAGCAAAAAATTTCAGAATTGCACCTTGCAATGTGGAGATATTACTGTTTGTGCATTTACAATATTCATTGATTTTTGCCATTGAAAAACGTCCAGAAATGTTTGAAGCTACTGACTGAATGAAAGGAGCTGGCATCTCACTCTCTTTGAATCTTCTTTATCATGCTAGGATTAGCAGGAAAAAGCAAAAAATTTCAGAATTGCACCTTGCAATGTGGAGATATTACTGTTTGTGCATTTACAATGTTCATTGATTTTTGCCATTGAAAAACGTCCAGAAATGTTTGAAGCTACTGACTGAATGAAAGGAGCTGGCATCTCACTCTCTTTGAATCTTCTTTATCATGCTAGGATTAACAGGAAAAAGCAAAACATTTCAGAATTGCACCTTGCAATGTGGAGATATTACTGTTTGTGCATTTACAATATTCATTGATTTTTGCCATTGAAAAACATCTAGAAATGTTTGAAGCTACTGACTGAATGAAAGGAGCTGGCATCTCACTCTCTTTGAATCTTCTTTATCATGCTAGGATTAGCAGGAAAAAGCAAAAAATTTCAGAATTCCACCTTGCAATGTGGAGATATTACTGTTTGTGCATTTACAATATTCATTGATTTTTGCCATTGAAAAACATGTTTTTCATATACCAGAAATGTTTGAAGCTACTGACTGAATGAAAGGAGCTGGCATCTCACTCTCTTTGAATCTTCTTTATCATGCTAGGATTAGCAGGAAAAAGCAAAAAATTTCAGAATTCCACCTTGCAATGTGGAGATATTACTGTTTGTGCATTTACAATATTCATTGATTTTTGCCATTGAAAAACATGTTTTTCATATACCAGAAATGTTTGAAGCTACTGACTGAATGAAAGGAGCTGGCATCTCACTCTCTTTGAATCTTCTTTATCATGCTAGGATTAACAGGAAAAAGCAAAAAATTTCAGAATTGCACCTTGCAATGTGGAGATATTACTGTTTGTGCATTTACAATATTCATTGATTTTTGCCATTGAAAAACGTCCAGAAATGTTTGAAGCTACTGACTGAATGAAAGGAGCTGGCATCTCACTCTCTTTGAATCTTCTTTATCATGCTAGGATTAGCAGGAAAAAGCAAAAAATTTCAGAATTGCACCTTGCAATGTGGAGATATTACTGTTTGTGCATTTACAATGTTCATTGATTTTTGCCATTGAAAAACGTCCAGAAATGTTTGAAGCTACTGACTGAATGAAAGGAGCTGGCATCTCACTCTCTTTGAATCTTCTTTATCATGCTAGGATTAACAGGAAAAAGCAAAACATTTCAGAATTGCACCTTGCAATGTGGAGATATTACTGTTTGTGCATTTACAATATTCATTGATTTTTGCCATTGAAAAACATGTTTTTCATATACCAGAAATGTTTGAAGCTACTGACTGAATGAAAGGAGCTGGCATCTCACTCTCTTTGAATCTTCTTTATCATGCTAGGATTAGCAGGAAAAAGCAAAAAATTTCAGAATTCCACCTTGCAATGTGGAGATATTACTGTTTGTGCATTTACAATATTCATTGATTTTTGCCATTGAAAAACGTCCAGAAATGTTTGAAGCTACTGACTGAATGAAAGGAGCTGGCATCTCACTCTCTTTGAATCTTCTTTATCATGCTAGGATTAGCAGGAAAAAGCAAAAAATTTCAGAATTGCACCTTGCAATGTGGAGATATTACTGTTTGTGCATTTACAATGTTCATTGATTTTTGCCATTGAAAAACGTCCAGAAATGTTTGAAGCTACTGACTGAATGAAAGGAGCTGGCATCTCACTCTTTTTGAATCTTCTTTATCATGCTAGGATTAACAGGAAAAAGCAAAACATTTCAGAATTGCACCTTGCAATGTGGAGATATTACTGTTTGTGCATTTACAATATTCATTGATTTTTGCCATTGAAAAACATCCAGAAATGTTTGAAGCTACTGACTGAATGAAAGGAGCTGGCATCTCACTCTCTTTGAATCTTCTTTATCATGCTAGGATTAGCAGGAAAAAGCAAAAAATTTCAGAATTGCACCTTGCAATGTGGAGATATTACTGTTTGTGCATTTACAATATTCATTGATTTTTGCCATTGAAAAACATGTTTTTCATATACCAGAAATGTTTGAAGCTACTGACTGAATGAAAGGAGCTGGCATCTCACTCTCTTTGAATCTTCTTTATCATGCTAGGATTAGCAGGAAAAAGCAAAAAATTTCAGAATTCCATCTTGCAATGTGGAGATATTACTGTTTGTGCATTTACAATATTCATTGATTTTTGCCATTGAAAAACATGTTTTTCATATACCAGAAATGTTTGAAGCTACTGACTGAATGAAAGGAGCTGGCATCTCACTCTCTTTGAATCTTCTTTATCATGCTAGGATTAACAGGAAAAAGCAAAAAATTTCAGAATTGCACCTTGCAATGTGGAGATATTACTGTTTGTGCATTTACAATATTCATTGATTTTTGCCATTGAAAAATGTCCAGAAATGTTTGAAGCTACTGACTGAATGAAAGGAGCTGGCATCTCACTCTCTTTGAATCTTCTTTATCATGCTAGGATTAACAGGAAAAAGCAAAAAATTTCAGAATTGCACCTTGCAATGTGGAGATATTACTGTTTGTGCATTTACAATATTCATTGATTTTTGCCATTGAAAAACGTCCAGAAATGTTTGAAGCTACTGACTGAATGAAAGGAGCTGGCATCTCACTCTCTTTGAATCTTCTTTATCATGCTAGGATTAGCAGGAAAAAGCAAAAAATTTCAGAATTGCACCTTGCAATGTGGAGATATTACTGTTTGTGCATTTACAATGTTCATTGATTTTTGCCATTGAAAAACGTCCAGAAATGTTTGAAGCTACTGACTGAATGAAAGGAGCTGGCATCTCACTCTCTTTGAATCTTCTTTATCATGCTAGGATTAACAGGAAAAAGCAAAACATTTCAGAATTGCACCTTGCAATGTGGAGATATTACTGTTTGTGCATTTACAATATTCATTGATTTTTGCCATTGAAAAACATCTAGAAATGTTTGAAGCTACTGACTGAATGAAAGGAGCTGGCATCTCACTCTCTTTGAATCTTCTTTATCATGCTAGGATTAACAGGAAAAAGCAAAAAATTTCAGAATTGCACCTTGCAATGTGGAGATATTACTGTTTGTGCATTTACAATATTCATTGATTTTTGCCATTGAAAAACGTTTTTCATATACCAGAAATGTTTGAAGCTACTGACTGAATGAAAGGAGCTGGCATCTCACTCTCTTTGAATCTTCTTTATCATGCTAGGATTAGCAGGAAAAAGCAAAAAATTTCAGAATTCCACCTTGCAATGTGGAGATATTACTGTTTGTGCATTTACAATATTCATTGATTTTTGCCATTGAAAAACATGTTTTTCATATACCAGAAATGTTTGAAGCTACTGACTGAATGAAAGGAGCTGGCATCTCACTCTCTTTGAATCTTCTTTATCATGCTAGGATTAACAGGAAAAAGCAAAAAATTTCAGAATTGCACCTTGCAATGTGGAGATATTACTGTTTGTGCATTTACAATGTTCATTGATTTTTGCCATTGAAAAACGTCCAGAAATGTTTGAAGCTACTGACTGAATGAAAGGAGCTGGCATCTCACTCTCTTTGAATCTTCTTTATCATGCTAGGATTAACAGGAAAAAGCAAAACATTTCAGAATTGCACCTTGCAATGTGGAGATATTACTGTTTGTGCATTTACAATATACATTGATTTTTTGCCATTGAAAAACATCTAGAAATGTTTGAAGCTACTGACTGAATGAAAGGAGCTGGCATCTCACTCTCTTTGAATCTTCTTTATCATGCTAGGATTAACAGGAAAAAGCAAAAAATTTCAGAATTGCACCTTGCAATGTGGAGATATTACTGTTTGTGCATTTACAATATTCATTGATTTTTGCCATTGAAAAACGTTTTTCATATACCAGAAATGTTTGAAGCTACTGACTGAATGAAAGGAGCTGGCATCTCACTCTCTTTGAATCTTCTTTATCATGCTAGGATTAGCAGGAAAAAGCAAAAAATTTCAGAATTCCACCTTGCAATGTGGAGATATTACTGTTTGTGCATTTACAATATTCATTGATTTTTGCCATTGAAAAACATGTTTTTCATATACCAGAAATGTTTGAAGCTACTGACTGAATGAAAGGAGCTGGCATCTCACTCTCTTTGAATCTTCTTTATCATGCTAGGATTAACAGGAAAAAGCAAAAAATTTCAGAATTGCACCTTGCAATGTGGAGATATTACTGTTTGTGCATTTACAATGTTCATTGATTTTTGCCATTGAAAAACGTCCAGAAATGTTTGAAGCTACTGACTGAATGAAAGGAGCTGGCATCTCACTCTCTTTGAATCTTCTTTATCATGCTAGGATTAACAGGAAAAAGCAAAACATTTCAGAATTGCACCTTGCAATGTGGAGATATTACTGTTTGTGCATTTACAATATTCATTGATTTTTGCCATTGAAAAACATCTAGAAATGTTTGAAGCTACTGACTGAATGAAAGGAGCTGGCATCTCACTCTCTTTGAATCTTCTTTATCATGCTAGGATTAACAGGAAAAAGCAAAAAATTTCAGAATTGCACCTTGCAATGTGGAGATATTACTGTTTGTGCATTTACAATATTCATTGATTTTTGCCATTGAAAAACGTTTTTCATATACCAGAAATGTTTGAAGCTACTGACTGAATGAAAGGAGCTGGCATCTCACTCTCTTTGAATCTTCTTTATCATGCTAGGATTAGCAGGAAAAAGCAAAAAATTTCAGAATTCCACCTTGCAATGTGGAGATATTACTGTTTGTGCATTTACAATATTCATTGATTTTTGCCATTGAAAAACATGTTTTTCATATACCAGAAATGTTTGAAGCTACTGACTGAATGAAAGGAGCTGGCATCTCACTCTCTTTGAATCTTCTTTATCATGCTAGGATTAACAGGAAAAAGCAAAAAATTTCAGAATTGCACCTTGCAATGTGGAGATATTACTGTTTGTGCATTTACAATATTCATTGATTTTTGCCATTGAAAAATGTCCAGAAATGTTTGAAGCTACTGACTGAATGAAAGGAGCTGGCATCTCACTCTCTTTGAATCTTCTTTATCATGCTAGGATTAACAGGAAAAAGCAAAACATTTCAGAATTGCACCTTGCAATGTGGAGATATTACTGTTTGTGCATTTACAATATTCATTGATTTTTGCCATTGAAAAACGTCCAGAAATGTTTGAAGCTACTGACTGAATGAAAGGAGCTGGCATCTCACTCTCTTTGAATCTTCTTTATCATGCTAGGATTAACAGGAAAAAGCAAAAAATTTCAGAATTGCACCTTGCAATGTGGAGATATTACTGTTTGTGCATTTACAATATTCATTGATTTTTGCCATTGAAAAACGTTTTTCATATACCAGAAATGTTTGAAGCTACTGACTGAATGAAAGGAGCTGGCATCTCACTCTCTTTGAATCTTCTTTATCATGCTAGGATTAGCAGGAAAAAGCAAAAAATTTCAGAATTCCACCTTGCAATGTGGAGATATTACTGTTTGTGCATTTACAATATTCATTGATTTTTGCCATTGAAAAACATGTTTTTCATATACCAGAAATGTTTGAAGCTACTGACTGAATGAAAGGAGCTGGCATCTCACTCTCTTTGAATCTTCTTTATCATGCTAGGATTAACAGGAAAAAGCAAAAAATTTCAGAATTGCACCTTGCAATGTGGAGATATTACTGTTTGTGCATTTACAATGTTCATTGATTTTTGCCATTGAAAAACGTCCAGAAATGTTTGAAGCTACTGACTGAATGAAAGGAGCTGGCATCTCACTCTCTTTGAATCTTCTTTATCATGCTAGGATTAACAGGAAAAAGCAAAACATTTCAGAATTGCACCTTGCAATGTGGAGATATTACTGTTTGTGCATTTACAATATTCATTGATTTTTGCCATTGAAAAACATCTAGAAATGTTTGAAGCTACTGACTGAATGAAAGGAGCTGGCATCTCACTCTCTTTGAATCTTCTTTATCATGCTAGGATTAACAGGAAAAAGCAAAAAATTTCAGAATTGCACCTTGCAATGTGGAGATATTACTGTTTGTGCATTTACAATATTCATTGATTTTTGCCATTGAAAAACGTTTTTCATATACCAGAAATGTTTGAAGCTACTGACTGAATGAAAGGAGCTGGCATCTCACTCTCTTTGAATCTTCTTTATCATGCTAGGATTAGCAGGAAAAAGCAAAAAATTTCAGAATTCCACCTTGCAATGTGGAGATATTACTGTTTGTGCATTTACAATATTCATTGATTTTTGCCATTGAAAAACATGTTTTTCATATACCAGAAATGTTTGAAGCTACTGACTGAATGAAAGGAGCTGGCATCTCACTCTCTTTGAATCTTCTTTATCATGCTAGGATTAACAGGAAAAAGCAAAAAATTTCAGAATTGCACCTTGCAATGTGGAGATATTACTGTTTGTGCATTTACAATGTTCATTGATTTTTGCCATTGAAAAACGTCCAGAAATGTTTGAAGCTACTGACTGAATGAAAGGAGCTGGCATCTCACTCTCTTTGAATCTTCTTTATCATGCTAGGATTAACAGGAAAAAGCAAAACATTTCAGAATTGCACCTTGCAATGTGGAGATATTACTGTTTGTGCATTTACAATATTCATTGATTTTTGCCATTGAAAAACATCTAGAAATGTTTGAAGCTACTGACTGAATGAAAGGAGCTGGCATCTCACTCTCTTTGAATCTTCTTTATCATGCTAGGATTAACAGGAAAAAGCAAAAAATTTCAGAATTGCACCTTGCAATGTGGAGATATTACTGTTTGTGCATTTACAATATTCATTGATTTTTGCCATTGAAAAACGTCCAGAAATGTTTGAAGCTACTGACTGAATGAAAGGAGCTGGCATCTCACTCTCTTTGAATCTTCTTTATCATGCTAGGATTAACAGGAAAAAGCAAAACATTTCAGAATTGCACCTTGCAATGTGGAGATATTACTGTTTGTGCATTTACAATGTTCATTGATTTTTGCCATTGAAAAACGTCCAGAAATGTTTGAAGCTACTGACTGAATGAAAGGAGCTGGCATCTCACTCTCTTTGAATCTTCTTTATCATGCTAGGATTAACAGGAAAAAGCAAAACATTTCAGAATTGCACCTTGCAATGTGGAGATATTACTGTTTGTGCATTTACAATATTCATTGATTTTTGCCATTGAAAAACATGTTTTTCATATACCAGAAATGTTTGAAGCTACTGACTGAATGAAAGGAGCTGGCATCTCACTCTCTTTGAATCTTCTTTATCATGCTAGGATTAGCAGGAAAAAGCAAAAAATTTCAGAATTCCACCTTGCAATGTGGAGATATTACTGTTTGTGCATTTACAATATTCATTGATTTTTGCCATTGAAAAACATGTTTTTCATATACCAGAAATGTTTGAAGCTACTGACAATGAAAGGAGCTGGCATCTCACTCTCTTTGAATCTTCTTTATCCTGCTAGGATTAGCAGGAAAAAGCAAAAAATTTCAGAATTGCACCTTGCAATGTGGAGATATTACTGTTTGTGCATTTACAATATTCATTGATTTTTGCCATTGAAAAACGTCCAGAAATGTTTGAAGCTACTGACTGAATGAAAGGAGCTGGCATCTCACTCTCTTTGAATCTTCTTTATCATGCTAGGATTAGCAGGAAAAAGCAAAAAATTTCAGAATTGCACCTTGCAATGTGGAGATATTACTGTTTGTGCATTTACAATGTTCATTGATTTTTGCCATTGAAAAACGTCCAGAAATGTTTGAAGCTACTGACTGAATGAAAGGAGCTGGCATCTCACTCTTTTTGAATCTTCTTTATCATGCTAGGATTAACAGGAAAAAGCAAAACATTTCAGAATTGCACCTTGCAATGTGGAGATATTACTGTTTGTGCATTTACAATATTCATTGATTTTTGCCATTGAAAAACATCCAGAAATGTTTGAAGCTACTGACTGAATGAAAGGAGCTGGCATCTCACTCTCTTTGAATCTTCTTTATCATGCTAGGATTAGCAGGAAAAAGCAAAAAATTTCAGAATTGCACCTTGCAATGTGGAGATATTACTGTTTGTGCATTTACAATATTCATTGATTTTTGCCATTGAAAAACATGTTTTTCATATACCAGAAATGTTTGAAGCTACTGACTGAATGAAAGGAGCTGGCATCTCACTCTCTTTGAATCTTCTTTATCATGCTAGGATTAGCAGGAAAAAGCAAAAAATTTCAGAATTCCACCTTGCAATGTGGAGATATTACTGTTTGTGCATTTACAATATTCATTGATTTTTGCCATTGAAAAACATGTTTTTCATATACCAGAAATGTTTGAAGCTACTGACTGAATGAAAGGAGCTGGCATCTCACTCTCTTTGAATCTTCTTTATCATGCTAGGATTAACAGGAAAAAGCAAAAAATTTCAGAATTGCACCTTGCAATGTGGAGATATTACTGTTTGTGCATTTACAATATTCATTGATTTTTGCCATTGAAAAATGTCCAGAAATGTTTGAAGCTACTGACTGAATGAAAGGAGCTGGCATCTCACTCTCTTTGAATCTTCTTTATCATGCTAGGATTAACAGGAAAAAGCAAAAAATTTCAGAATTGCACCTTGCAATGTGGAGATATTACTGTTTGTGCATTTACAATATTCATTGATTTTTGCCATTGAAAAACGTCCAGAAATGTTTGAAGCTACTGACTGAATGAAAGGAGCTGGCATCTCACTCTCTTTGAATCTTCTTTATCATGCTAGGATTAGCAGGAAAAAGCAAAAAATTTCAGAATTGCACCTTGCAATGTGGAGATATTACTGTTTGTGCATTTACAATATTCATTGATTTTTGCCATTGAAAAACATGTTTTTCATATACCAGAAATGTTTGAAGCTACTGACTGAATGAAAGGAGCTGGCATCTCACTCTCTTTGAATCTTCTTTATCATGCTAGGATTAGCAGGAAAAAGCAAAAAATTTCAGAATTGCACCTTGCAATGTGGAGATATTACTGTTTGTGCATTTACAATATTCATTGATTTTTGCCATTGAAAAACATGTTTTTCATATACCAGAAATGTTTGAAGCTACTGACTGAATGAAAGGAGCTGGCATCTCACTCTCTTTGAATCTTCTTTATCATGCTAGGATTAGCAGGAAAAAGCAAAAAATTTCAGAATTGCACCTTGCAATGTGGAGATATTACTGTTTGTGCATTTACAATATTCATTGATTTTTGCCATTGAAAAACATGTTTTTCATATACCAGAAATGTTTGAAGCTACTGACTGAATGAAAGGAGCTGGCATCTCACTCTCTTTGAATCTTCTTTATCATGCTAGGATTAGCAGGAAAAAGCAAAAAATTTCAGAATTGCACCTTGCAATGTGGAGATTTTACTGTTTGTGCATTTACAATATTCATTGATTTTTGCCATTGAAAAACATGTTTTTCATATACCAGAAATGTTTGAAGCTACTGACTGAATGAAAGGAGCTGGCATCTCACTCTCTTTGAATCTTCTTTATCATGCTAGGATTAGCAGGAAAAAGCAAAAAATTTCAGAATTGCACTTGCAATGTGGAGATATTACTGTTTGTGCATTTACAATATTCATTGATTTTTGCCATTGAAAAACATGTTTTTCATATACCAGAAATGTTTGAAGCTACTGACTGAATGAAAGGAGCTGGCATCTCACTCTCTTTGAATCTTCTTTATCATGCTAGGATTAGCAGGAAAAAGCAAAAAATTTCAGAATTGCACCTTGCAATGTGGAGATATTACTGTTTGTGCATTTACAATATTCATTGATGTTTGCCATTGAAAAACATGTTTTTCATATACCAGAAATGTTTGAAGCTACTGACTGAATGAAAGGAGCTGGCATCTCACTCTCTTTGAATCTTCTTTATCATGCTAGGATTAACAGGAAAAAGCAAAAAATTTCAGAATTGCACCTTGCAATGTGGAGATATTACTGTTTGTGCATTTACAATATTCATTGATTTTTGCCATTGAAAAACGTCCAGAAATGTTTGAAGCTACTGACTGAATGAAAGGAGCTGGCATCTCACTCTCTTTGAATCTTCTTTATCATGCTAGGATTAGCAGGAAAAGCAAAAAATTTCAGAATTGCACCTTGCAATGTGGAGATATTACTGTTTGTGCATTTACAATATTCATTGATTTTTGCCATTGAAAAACATGTTTTTCATATACCAGAAATGTTTGAAGCTACTGACTGAATGAAAGGAGCTGGCATCTCACTCTCTTTGAATCTTCTTTATCATGCTAGGATTAGCAGGAAAAAGCAAAAAATTTCAGAATTGCACCTTGCAATGTGGAGATATTACTGTTTGTGCATTTACAATATTCATTGATTTTTGCCATTGAAAAACATGTTTTTCATATACCAGAAATGTTTGAAGCTACTGACTGAATGAAAGGAGCTGGCATCTCACTCTCTTTGAATCTTCTTTATCCTGCTAGGATTAGCAGGAAAAAGCAAAAAATTTCAGAATTGCACCTTGCAATGTGGAGATATTACTGTTTGTGCATTTACAATATTCATTGATTTTTGCCATTGAAAAACGTCCAGAAATGTTTGAAGCTACTGACTGAATGAAAGGAGCTGGCATCTCACTCTCTTTGAATCTTCTTTATCATGCTAGGATTAGCAGGAAAAAGCAAAAAATTTCAGAATTGCACCTTGCAATGTGGAGATATTACTGTTTGTGCATTTACAATGTTCATTGATTTTTGCCATTGAAAAACGTCCAGAAATGTTTGAAGCTACTGACTGAATGAAAGGAGCTGGCATCTCACTCTCTTTGAATCTTCTTTATCATGCTAGGATTAACAGGAAAAAGCAAAACATTTCAGAATTGCACCTTGCAATGTGGAGATATTACTGTTTGTGCATTTACAATATTCATTGATTTTTGCCATTGAAAAACATCTAGAAATGTTTGAAGCTACTGACTGAATGAAAGGAGCTGGCATCTCACTCTCTTTGAATCTTCTTTATCATGCTAGGATTAGCAGGAAAAAGCAAAAAATTTCAGAATTGCACCTTGCAATGTGGAGATATTACTGTTTGTGCATTTACAATATTCATTGATTTTTGCCATTGAAAAACATGTTTTTCATATACCAGAAATGTTTGAAGCTACTGACTGAATGAAAGGAGCTGGCATCTCACTCTCTTTGAATCTTCTTTATCATGCTAGGATTAGCAGGAAAAAGCAAAAAATTTCAGAATTGCACCTTGCAATGTGGAGATTTTACTGTTTGTGCATTTACAATATTCATTGATTTTTGCCATTGAAAAACATGTTTTTCATATACCAGAAATGTTTGAAGCTACTGACTGAATGAAAGGAGCTGGCATCTCACTCTCTTTGAATCTTCTTTATCATGCTAGGATTAGCAGGAAAAAGCAAAAAATTTCAGAA
>NW_027370724.1:0-33855 GCF_046119375.1 Phyllobates terribilis
AGTAGCTTCAAACATTTCTGGTATATGAAAAACATGTTTTTCAATGGCAAAAATCAATGAATATTGTAAATGCACAAACAGTAATATCTCCACATTGCACGGTGCAATTCTGAAATTTTTAGCTTTTTCCTGTTAATCCTAGCATGATAAAGAAGATTCAAAGAGAGTGAGATGCCAGCTCCTTTCATTCAGTCAGTAGCTTCAAACATTTTCTGGTATATGAAAAACATGTTTTTCAATGGCAAAAATCAATGAATATTGTAAATGCACAAACAGTAATATCTCCACATTGCAAGGTGCAATTCTGAAATTGTTTGCTTTTTCCTGCTAATCCTAGCATGATAAAGAAGATTCAGAGTGAGATGCCAGCTCCTTTCATTCAGTCAGTAGCTTCAAACATTTCTGGTATATGAAAAACGTTTTTCAATGGCAAAAATCAATGAATATTGTAAATGCACAAACAGTAATATCTCCACATTGCAAGGTGCAATTCTGAAATTTTTTGCTTTTTCCTGCTAATCCTAGCATGATAAAGAAGATTCAAAGAGAGTGAGATGCCAGCTCCTTTCATTCAGTCAGTAGCTTCAAACATTTCTGGACGTTTTTCAATGGCAAAAATCAATGAATATTGTAAATGCACAAACAGTAATATCTCCACATTGCAAGGTGCAATTCTGAAATTTTTTGCTTTTTCCTGCTAATCCTAGCATGATAAAGAAGATTCAAAGAGAGTGAGATGCCAGCTCCTTTCATTCAGTCAGTAGCTTCAAACATTTCTGGTATATGAAAAACATGTTTTTCAATGGCAAAAATCAATGAATATAGTAAATGCACAAACAGTAATATCTCCACATTGCACGGTGCAATTCTGAAATTTTTAGCTTTTTCCTGTTAATCCTAGCATGATAAAGAAGATTCAAAGAGAGTGAGATGCCAGCTCCTTTCATTCAGTCAGTAGCTTCAAACATTTCTGGTATATGAAAAACATGTTTTTCAATGGCAAAAATCAATGAATATTGTAAATGCACAAACAGTAATATCTCCACATTGCAAGGAGCAATTCTGAAATTTTTTGCTTTTTCCTGTTAATCCTAGCATGATAAAGAAGATTCAAAGAGAGTGAGATGCCAGCTCCTTTCATTCAGTCAGTAGCTTCAAACATTTCTGGTATATGAAAAACATGTTTTTCAATGGCAAAAATCAATGAATATTGTAAATGCACAAACAGTAATATCTCCACATTGCAATGTGCAATTCTGAAATTTTTTGCTTTTTCCTGCTAATCCTAGCATGATAAAGAAGATTCAAAGAGAGTGAGATGCCAGCTCCTTTCATTCAGTCAGTAGCTTCAAACATTTCTGGTATATGAAAAACATGTTTTTCAATGGCAAAAATCAATGAATATGTAAATGCACAAACAGTAATATCTCCACATTGCACGGTGCAATTCTGAAATTTTTAGCTTTTTCCTGTTAATCCTAGCATGATAAAGAAGATTCAAAGAGAGTGAGATGCCAGCTCCTTTCATTCAGTCAGTAGCTTCAAACATTTCTGGTATATGAAAAACATGTTTTTCAATGGCAAAAATCAATGAATATTGTAAATGCACAAACAGTAATATCTCCACATTGCAAGGTGCAATTCTGAAATTTTTTGCTTTTTCCTGCTAATCCTAGCATGATAAAGAAGATTCAAAGAGAGTGAGATGCCAGCTCCTTTCATTCAGTCAGTAGCTTCAAACATTTCTGGTATATGAAAAACATGTTTTTCAATGGCAAAAATCAATGAATATTGTAAATGCACAAACAGTAATATCTCCACATTGCAAGGTGCAATTCTGAAATTTTTTGCTTTTTCCTGCTAATCCTAGCATGATAAAGAAGATTCAAAGAGAGTGAGATGCCAGCTCCTTTCATTCAGTCAGTAGCTTCAAACATTTCTGGTATATGAAAACATGTTTTTCAATGGCAAAAATCAATGAATATTGTAAATGCACAAACAGTAATATCTCCACATTGCACGGTGCAATTCTGAAATTTTTAGCTTTTTCTGTTAATCCTAGCATGATAAAGAAGATTCAAAGAGAGTGAGATGCCAGCTCCTTTCATTCAGTCAGTAGCTTCAAACATTTCTGGTATATGAAAAACATGTTTTTCAATGGCAAAAATCAATGAATATTGTAAATGCACAAACAGTAATATCTCCACATTGCAAGGTGCAATTCTGAAATTTTTGCTTTTTCCTGTTAATCCTAGCATGATAAAGAAGATTCAAAGAGAGTGAGATGCCAGCTCCTTTCATTCAGTCAGTAGCTTCAAACATTTCTGGTATATGAAAAACATGTTTTTCAATGGCAAAAATCAATGAATATTGTAAATGCACAAACAGTAATATCTCCACATTGCAAGGTGCAATTCTGAAATTTTTTGCTTTATCCTGCTAATCCTAGCATGATAAAGAAGATTCAAAGAGAGTGAGATGCCAGCTCCTTTCATTCAGTCAGTAGCTTCAAACATTTCTGGTATATGAAAAACATGTTTTTCAATGGCAAAAATCAATGAATATTGTAAATGCACAAACAGTAATATCTCCACATTGCAAGGTGCAATCTGAAATTTTTTGCTTTTTCCTGCTAATCCTAGCATGATAAAGAAGATTCAAAGAGAGTGAGATGCCAGCTCCTTTCATTCAGTCAGTAGCTTCAAACATTTCTGGTATATGAAAAACATGTTTTTCAATGGCAAAAATCAATGAATATTGTAAATGCACAAACAGTAATATCTCCACATTGCACGGTGCAATTCTGAAATTTTTAGCTTTTTCCTGTTAATCCTAGCATGATAAAGAAGATTCAAAGAGAGTGAGATGCCAGCTCCTTTCATTCAGTCAGTAGCTTCAAACATTTCTGGTATATGAAAAACGTTTTCAATGGCAAAAATCATTGAATATTGTAAATGCACAAACAGTAATATCTCCACATTGCAAGGTGCAATTCTGAAATTTTTTGCTTTTTCCTGTTAATCCTAGCATGATAAAGAAGATTCAAAGAGAGTGAGATGCCAGCTCCTTTCATTCAGTCAGTAGCTTCAAACATTTCTGGTATATGAAAAACATGTTTTTCAATGGCAAAAATCAATGAATATTGTAAATGCACAAACAGTAATATCTCCACATTGCACGGTGCAATTCTGAAATTTTTAGCTTTTTCCTGTTAATCCTAGCATGATAAAGAAGATTCAAAGAGAGTGAGATGCCAGCTCCTTTCATTCAGTCAGTAGCTTCAAACATTTCTGGTATATGAAAAACATGTTTTTCAATGGCAAAAATCAATGAATATTGTAAATGCACAAACAGTAATATCTCCACATTGCAAGGTGCAATTCTGAAATTTTTTGCTTTTTCCTGTTAATCCTAGCATGATAAAGAAGATTCAAAGAGAGTGAGATGCCAGCTCCTTTCATTCAGTCAGTAGCTTCAAACATTTCTGGTATATGAAAAACATGTTTTTCAATGGCAAAAATCAATGAATATTGTAAATGCACAAACAGTAATATCTCCACATTGCAAGGTGCAATTCTGAAATTTTTTGCTTTTTCCTGCTAATCCTAGCATGATAAAGAAGATTCAAAGAGAGTGAGATGCCAGCTCCTTTCAATCAGTCAGTAGCTTCAAACATTTCTGGTATATGAAAAACATGTTTTTCAATGGCAAAAATCAATGAATATTGTAAATGCACAAACAGTAATATCTCCACATTGCACGGTGCAATTCTGAAATTTTTAGCTTTTTCCTGTTAATCCTAGCATGATAAAGAAGATTCAAAGAGAGTGAGATGCCAGCTCCTTTCATTCAGTCAGTAGCTTCAAACATTTCTGGTATATGAAAAACATGTTTTTCAATGGCAAAAATCAATGAATATTGTAAATGCACAAACAGTAATATCTCCACATTGCAAGGTGCAATTCTGAAATTGTTTGCTTTTTCCTGCTAATCCTAGCATGATAAAGAAGATTCAGAGTGAGATGCCAGCTCCTTTCATTCAGTCAGTAGCTTCAAACATTTCTGGTATATGAAAAACGTTTTTCAATGGCAAAAATCAATGAATATTGTAAATGCACAAACAGTAATATCTCCACATTGCAAGGTGCAATTCTGAAATTTTTTGCTTTTTCCTGCTAATCCTAGCATGATAAAGAAGATTCAAAGAGAGTGAGATGCCAGCTCCTTTCATTCAGTCAGTAGCTTCAAACATTTCTGGACGTTTTTCAATGGCAAAAATCAATGAATATTGTAAATGCACAAACAGTAATATCTCCACATTGCAAGGTGCAATTCTGAAATTTTTTGCTTTTTCCTGCTAATCCTAGCATGATAAAGAAGATTCAAAGAGAGTGAGATGCCAGCTCCTTTCATTCAGTCAGTAGCTTCAAACATTTCTGGTATATGAAAAACATGTTTTTCAATGGCAAAAATCAATGAATATTGTAAATGCACAAACAGTAATATCTCCACATTGCACGGTGCAATTCTGAAATTTTTAGCTTTTTCCTGTTAATCCTAGCATGATAAAGAAGATTCAAAGAGAGTGAGATGCCAGCTCCTTTCATTCAGTCAGTAGCTTCAAACATTTCTGGTATATGAAAAACATGTTTTTCAATGGCAAAAATCAATGAATATTGTAAATGCACAAACAGTAATATCTCCACATTGCAAGGTGCAATTCTGAAATTTTTTGCTTTTTCCTGTTAATCCTAGCATGATAAAGAAGATTCAAAGAGAGTGAGATGCCAGCTCCTTTCATTCAGTCAGTAGCTTCAAACATTTCTGGTATATGAAAAACATGTTTTTCAATGGCAAAAATCAATGAATATTGTAAATGCACAAACAGTAATATCTCCACATTGCAATGTGCAATTCTGAAATTTTTTGCTTTTTCCTGCTAATCCTAGCATGATAAAGAAGATTCAAAGAGAGTGAGATGCCAGCTCCTTTCATTCAGTCAGTAGCTTCAAACATTTCTGGTATATGAAAAACATGTTTTTCAATGGCAAAAATCAATGAATATTGTAAATGCACAAACAGTAATATCTCCACATTGCACGGTGCAATTCTGAAATTTTTAGCTTTTTCCTGTTAATCCTAGCATGATAAAGAAGATTCAAAGAGAGTGAGATGCCAGCTCCTTTCATTCAGTCAGTAGCTTCAAACATTTCTGGTATATGAAAAACATGTTTTTCAATGGCAAAAATCAATGAATATTGTAAATGCACAAACAGTAATATCTCCACATTGCAAGGTGCAATTCTGAAATTTTTTGCTTTTTCCTGCTAATCCTAGCATGATAAAGAAGATTCAAAGAGAGTGAGATGCCAGCTCCTTTCATTCAGTCAGTAGCTTCAAACATTTCTGGTATATGAAAAACATGTTTTTCAATGGCAAAAATCAATGAATATTGTAAATGCACAAACAGTAATATCTCCACATTGCAAGGTGCAATTCTGAAATTTTTTGCTTTTTCCTGCTAATCCTAGCATGATAAAGAAGATTCAAAGAGAGTGAGATGCCAGCTCCTTTCATTCAGTCAGTAGCTTCAAACATTTCTGGTATATGAAAAACATGTTTTTCAATGGCAAAAATCAATGAATATTGTAAATGCACAAACAGTAATATCTCCACATTGCACGGTGCAATTCTGAAATTTTTAGCTTTTTCCTGTTAATCCTAGCATGATAAAGAAGATTCAAAGAGAGTGAGATGCCAGCTCCTTTCATTCAGTCAGTAGCTTCAAACATTTCTGGTATATGAAAAACATGTTTTTCAATGGCAAAAATCAATGAATATTGTAAATGCACAAACAGTAATATCTCCACATTGCAAGGTGCAATTCTGAAATTTTTTGCTTTTTCCTGTTAATCCTAGCATGATAAAGAAGATTCAAAGAGAGTGAGATGCCAGCTCCTTTCATTCAGTCAGTAGCTTCAAACATTTCTGGTATATGAAAAACATGTTTTTCAATGGCAAAAATCAATGAATATTGTAAATGCACAAACAGTAATATCTCCACATTGCAAGGTGCAATTCTGAAATTTTTTGCTTTATCCTGCTAATCCTAGCATGATAAAGAAGATTCAAAGAGAGTGAGATGCCAGCTCCTTTCATTCAGTCAGTAGCTTCAAACATTTCTGGTATATGAAAAACATGTTTTTCAATGGCAAAAATCAATGAATATTGTAAATGCACAAACAGTAATATCTCCACATTGCAAGGTGCAATTCTGAAATTTTTTGCTTTTTCCTGCTAATCCTAGCATGATAAAGAAGATTCAAAGAGAGTGAGATGCCAGCTCCTTTCATTCAGTCAGTAGCTTCAAACATTTCTGGTATATGAAAAACATGTTTTTCAATGGCAAAAATCAATGAATATTGTAAATGCACAAACAGTAATATCTCCACATTGCACGGTGCAATTCTGAAATTTTTAGCTTTTTCCTGTTAATCCTAGCATGATAAAGAAGATTCAAAGAGAGTGAGATGCCAGCTCCTTTCATTCAGTCAGTAGCTTCAAACATTTCTGGTATATGAAAAACGTTTTTCAATGGCAAAAATCATTGAATATTGTAAATGCACAAACAGTAATATCTCCACATTGCAAGGTGCAATTCTGAAATTTTTTGCTTTTTCCTGTTAATCCTAGCATGATAAAGAAGATTCAAAGAGAGTGAGATGCCAGCTCCTTTCATTCAGTCAGTAGCTTCAAACATTTCTGGTATATGAAAAACATGTTTTTCAATGGCAAAAATCAATGAATATTGTAAATGCACAAACAGTAATATCTCCACATTGCACGGTGCAATTCTGAAATTTTTAGCTTTTTCCTGTTAATCCTAGCATGATAAAGAAGATTCAAAGAGAGTGAGATGCCAGCTCCTTTCATTCAGTCAGTAGCTTCAAACATTTCTGGTATATGAAAAACATGTTTTTCAATGGCAAAAATCAATGAATATTGTAAATGCACAAACAGTAATATCTCCACATTGCAAGGTGCAATTCTGAAATTTTTTGCTTTTTCCTGTTAATCCTAGCATGATAAAGAAGATTCAAAGAGAGTGAGATGCCAGCTCCTTTCATTCAGTCAGTAGCTTCAAACATTTCTGGTATATGAAAAACATGTTTTTCAATGGCAAAAATCAATGAATATTGTAAATGCACAAACAGTAATATCTCCACATTGCAAGGTGCAATTCTGAAATTTTTTGCTTTTTCCTGCTAATCCTAGCATGATAAAGAAGATTCAAAGAGAGTGAGATGCCAGCTCCTTTCATTCAGTCAGTAGCTTCAAACATTTCTGGTATATGAAAAACATGTTTTTCAATGGCAAAAATCAATGAATATTGTAAATGCACAAACAGTAATATCTCCACATTGCACGGTGCAATTCTGAAATTTTTAGCTTTTTCCTGTTAATCCTAGCATGATAAAGAAGATTCAAAGAGAGTGAGATGCCAGCTCCTTTCATTCAGTCAGTAGCTTCAAACATTTCTGGTATATGAAAAACATGTTTTTCAATGGCAAAAATCAATGAATATTGTAAATGCACAAACAGTAATATCTCCACATTGCACGGTGCAATTCTGAAATTTTTAGCTTTTTCCTGTTAATCCTAGCATGATAAAGAAGATTCAAAGAGAGTGAGATGCCAGCTCCTTTCATTCAGTCAGTAGCTTCAAACATTTCTGGTATATGAAAAACATGTTTTTCAATGGCAAAAATCAATGAATATTGTAAATGACAAACAGTAATATCTCCACATTGCAAGGTGCAATTCTGAAATTTTTTGCTTTTTCCTGTTAATCCTAGCATGATAAAGAAGATTCAAAGAGAGTGAGATGCCAGCTCCTTTCATTCAGTCAGTAGCTTCAAACATTTCTGGTATATGAAAAACATGTTTTTCAATGGCAAAAATCAATGAATATTGTAAATGCACAAACAGTAATATCTCCACATTGCAAGGTGCAATTCTGAAATTTTTTGCTTTTTCCTGCTAATCCTAGCATGATAAAGAAGATTCAAAGAGAGTGAGATGCCAGCTCCTTTCATTCAGTCAGTAGCTTCAAACATTTCTGGTATATGAAAAACATGTTTTTCAATGGCAAAAATCAATGAATATTGTAAATGCACAAACAGTAATATCTCCACATTGCACGGTGCAATTCTGAAATTTTTAGCTTTTTCCTGTTAATCCTAGCATGATAAAGAAGATTCAAAGAGAGTGAGATGCCAGCTCCTTTCATTCAGTCAGTAGCTTCAAACATTTCTGGTATATGAAAAACATGTTTTTCAATGGCAAAAATCAATGAATATTGTAAATGCACAAACAGTAATATCTCCACATTGCAAGGTGCAATTCTGAAATTTTTTGCTTTTTCCTGCTAATCCTAGCATGATAAAGAAGATTCAAAGAGAGTGAGATGCCAGCTCCTTTCATTCAGTCAGTAGCTTCAAACATTTCTGGTATATGAAAAACATGTTTTTCAATGGCAAAAATCAATGAATATTGTAAATGCACAAACAGTAATATCTCCACATTGCACGGTGCAATTCTGAAATTTTTAGCTTTTTCCTGTTAATCCTAGCATGATAAAGAAGATTCAAAGAGAGTGAGATGCCAGCTCCTTTCATTCAGTCAGTAGCTTCAAACATTTCTGGTATATGAAAAACATGTTTTTCAATGGCAAAAATCAATGAATATTGTAAATGCACAAACAGTAATATCTCCACATTGCACGGTGCAATTCTGAAATTTTTAGCTTTTTCCTGTTAATCCTAGCATGATAAAGAAGATTCAAAGAGAGTGAGATGCCAGCTCCTTTCATTCAGTCAGTAGCTTCAAACATTTCTGGTATATGAAAAACATGTTTTTCAATGGCAAAAATCAATGAATATTGTAAATGCACAAACAGTAATATCTCCACATTGCAAGGTGCAATTCTGAAATTTTTTGCTTTTTCCTGCTAATCCTAGCATGATAAAGAAGATTCAAAGAGAGTGAGATGCCAGCTCCTTTCATTCAGTCAGTAGCTTCAAACATTTCTGGTATATGAAAAACATGTTTTTCAATGGCAAAAATCAATGAATATTGTAAATGCACAAACAGTAATATCTCCACATTGCACGGTGCAATTCTGAAATTTTTAGCTTTTTCCTGTTAATCCTAGCATGATAAAGAAGATTCAAAGAGAGTGAGATGCCAGCTCCTTTCATTCAGTCAGTAGCTTCAAACATTTCTGGTATATGAAAAACGTTTTTCAATGGCAAAAATCATTGAATATTGTAAATGCACAAACAGTAATATCTCCACATTGCAAGGTGCAATTCTGAAATTTTTTGCTTTTTCCTGTTAATCCTAGCATGATAAAGAAGATTCAAAGAGAGTGAGATGCCAGCTCCTTTCATTCAGTCAGTAGCTTCAAACATTTCTGGTATATGAAAAACATGTTTTTCAATGGCAAAAATCAATGAATATTGTAAATGCACAAACAGTAATATCTCCACATTGCACGGTGCAATTCTGAAATTTTTAGCTTTTTCCTGTTAATCCTAGCATGATAAAGAAGATTCAAAGAGAGTGAGATGCCAGCTCCTTTCATTCAGTCAGTAGCTTCAAACATTTCTGGTATATGAAAAACATGTTTTTCAATGGCAAAAAATGAATATTGTAAATGCACAAACAGTAATATCTCCACATTGCACGGTGCAATTCTGAAATTTTTAGCTTTTTCCTGTTAATCCTAGCATGATAAAGAAGATTCAAAGAGAGTGAGATGCCAGCTCCTTTCATTCAGTCAGTAGCTTCAAACATTTCTGGTATATGAAAAACATGTTTTTCAATGGCAAAAATCAATGAATATTGTAAATGCACAAACAGTAATATCTCCACATTGCACGGTGCAATTCTGAAATTTTTAGCTTTTTCCTGTTAATCCTAGCATGATAAAGAAGATTCAAAGAGAGTGAGATGCCAGCTCCTTTCATTCAGTCAGTAGCTTCAAACATTTCTGGTATATGAAAAACATGTTTTTCAATGGCAAAAATCAATGAATATTGTAAATGCACAAACAGTAATATCTCCACATTGCAAGGTGCAATTCTGAAATTTTTTGCTTTTTCCTGTTAATCCTAGCATGATAAAGAAGATTCAAAGAGAGTGAGATGCCAGCTCCTTTCATTCAGTCAGTAGCTTCAAACATTTCTGGTATATGAAAAACATGTTTTTCAATGGCAAAAATCAATGAATATTGTAAATGCACAAACAGTAATATCTCCACATTGCACGGTGCAATTCTGAAATTTTTAGCTTTTTCCTGTTAATCCTAGCATGATAAAGAAGATTCAAAGAGAGTGAGATGCCAGCTCCTTTCATTCAGTCAGTAGCTTCAAACATTTCTGGTATATGAAAAACGTTTTTCAATGGCAAAAATCATTGAATATTGTAAATGCACAAACAGTAATATCTCCACATTGCAAGGTGCAATTCTGAAATTTTTTGCTTTTTCCTGTTAATCCTAGCATGATAAAGAAGATTCAAAGAGAGTGAGATGCCAGCTCCTTTCATTCAGTCAGTAGCTTCAAACATTTCTGGTATATGAAAAACATGTTTTTCAATGGCAAAAATCAATGAATATTGTAAATGCACAAACAGTAATATCTCCACATTGCACGGTGCAATTCTGAAATTTTTAGCTTTTTCCTGTTAATCCTAGCATGATAAAGAAGATTCAAAGAGAGTGAGATGCCAGCTCCTTTCATTCAGTCAGTAGCTTCAAACATTTCTGGTATATGAAAAACATGTTTTTCAATGGCAAAAAATGAATATTGTAAATGCACAAACAGTAATATCTCCACATTGCACGGTGCAATTCTGAAATTTTTAGCTTTTTCCTGTTAATCCTAGCATGATAAAGAAGATTCAAAGAGAGTGAGATGCCAGCTCCTTTCATTCAGTCAGTAGCTTCAAACATTTCTGGTATATGAAAAACATGTTTTTCAATGGCAAAAATCAATGAATATTGTAAATGCACAAACAGTAATATCTCCACATTGCACGGTGCAATTCTGAAATTTTTAGCTTTTTCCTGTTAATCCTAGCATGATAAAGAAGATTCAAAGAGAGTGAGATGCCAGCTCCTTTCATTCAGTCAGTAGCTTCAAACATTTCTGGTATATGAAAAACATGTTTTTCAATGGCAAAAATCAATGAATATTGTAAATGCACAAACAGTAATATCTCCACATTGCAAGGTGCAATTCTGAAATTTTTTGCTTTTTCCTGTTAATCCTAGCATGATAAAGAAGATTCAAAGAGAGTGAGATGCCAGCTCCTTTCATTCAGTCAGTAGCTTCAAACATTTCTGGTATATGAAAAACATGTTTTTCAATGGCAAAAATCAATGAATATTGTAAATGCACAAACAGTAATATCTCCACATTGCAAGGTGCAATTCTGAAATTTTTTGCTTTTTCCTGCTAATCCTAGCATTGTAAAGAAGATTCAAAGAGAGTGAGATGCCAGCTCCTTTCATTCAGTCAGTAGCTTCAAACATTTCTGGTATATGAAAAACATGTTTTTCAATGGCAAAAATCAATGAATATTGTAAATGCACAAACAGTAATATCTCCACATTGCACGGTGCAATTCTGAAATTTTTAGCTTTTTCCTGTTAATCCTAGCATGATAAAGAAGATTCAAAGAGAGTGAGATGCCAGCTCCTTTCATTCAGTCAGTAGCTTCAAACATTTCTGGTATATGAAAAACATGTTTTTCAATGGCAAAAATCAATGAATATTGTAAATGCACAAACAGTAATATCTCCACATTGCACGGTGCAATTCTGAAATTTTTAGCTTTTTCCTGTTAATCCTAGCATGATAAAGAAGATTCAAAGAGAGTGAGATGCCAGCTCCTTTCATTCAGTCAGTAGCTTCAAACATTTCTGGTATATGAAAAACATGTTTTTCAATGGCAAAAATCAATGAATATTGTAAATGCACAAACAGTAATATCTCCACATTGCAAGGTGCAATTCTGAAATTTTTTGCTTTTTCCTGCTAATCCTAGCATGATAAAGAAGATTCAAAGAGAGTGAGATGCCAGCTCCTTTCATTCAGTCAGTAGCTTCAAACATTTCTGGTATATGAAAAACATGTTTTTCAATGGCAAAAATCAATGAATATTGTAAATGCACAAACAGTAATATCTCCACATTGCACGGTGCAATTCTGAAATTTTTAGCTTTTTCCTGTTAATCCTAGCATGATAAAGAAGATTCAAAGAGAGTGAGATGCCAGCTCCTTTCATTCAGTCAGTAGCTTCAAACATTTCTGGTATATGAAAAACGTTTTTCAATGGCAAAAATCATTGAATATTGTAAATGCACAAACAGTAATATCTCCACATTGCAAGGTGCAATTCTGAAATTTTTTGCTTTTTCCTGTTAATCCTAGCATGATAAAGAAGATTCAAAGAGAGTGAGATGCCAGCTCCTTTCATTCAGTCAGTAGCTTCAAACATTTCTGGTATATGAAAAACATGTTTTTCAATGGCAAAAATCAATGAATATTGTAAATGCACAAACAGTAATATCTCCACATTGCACGGTGCAATTCTGAAATTTTTAGCTTTTTCCTGTTAATCCTAGCATGATAAAGAAGATTCAAAGAGAGTGAGATGCCAGCTCCTTTCATTCAGTCAGTAGCTTCAAACATTTCTGGTATATGAAAAACATGTTTTTCAATGGCAAAAATCAATGAATATTGTAAATGCACAAACAGTAATATCTCCACATTGCAAGGTGCAATTCTGAAATTTTTTGCTTTTTCCTGTTAATCCTAGCATGATAAAGAAGATTCAAAGAGAGTGAGATGCCAGCTCCTTTCATTCAGTCAGTAGCTTCAAACATTTCTGGTATATGAAAAACATGTTTTTCAATGGCAAAAATCAATGAATATTGTAAATGCACAAACAGTAATATCTCCACATTGCAAGGTGCAATTCTGAAATTTTTTGCTTTTTCCTGCTAATCCTAGCATGATAAAGAAGATTCAAAGAGAGTGAGATGCCAGCTCCTTTCATTCAGTCAGTAGCTTCAAACATTTCTGGTATATGAAAAACATGTTTTTCAATGGCAAAAATCAATGAATATTGTAAATGCACAAACAGTAATATCTCCACATTGCACGGTGCAATTCTGAAATTTTTAGCTTTTTCCTGTTAATCCTAGCATGATAAAGAAGATTCAAAGAGTGAGATGCCAGCTCCTTTCATTCAGTCAGTAGCTTCAAACATTTCTGGTATATGAAAAACATGTTTTTCAATGGCAAAAATCAATGAATATTGTAAATGCACAAACAGTAATATCTCCACATTGCACGGTGCAATTCTGAAATTTTTAGCTTTTTCCTGTTAATCCTAGCATGATAAAGAAGATTCAAAGAGAGTGAGATGCCAGCTCCTTTCATTCAGTCAGTAGCTTCAAACATTTCTGGTATATGAAAAACATGTTTTTCAATGGCAAAAATCAATGAATATTGTAAATGCACAAACAGTAATATCTCCACATTGCAAGGTGCAATTCTGAAATTTTTTGCTTTTTCCTGCTAATCCTAGCATGATAAAGAAGATTCAAAGAGAGTGAGATGCCAGCTCCTTTCATTCAGTCAGTAGCTTCAAACATTTCTGGTATATGAAAAACATGTTTTTCAATGGCAAAAATCAATGAATATTGTAAATGCACAAACAGTAATATCTCCACATTGCACGGTGCAATTCTGAAATTTTTAGCTTTTTCCTGTTAATCCTAGCATGATAAAGAAGATTCAAAGAGAGTGAGATGCCAGCTCCTTTCATTCAGTCAGTAGCTTCAAACATTTCTGGTATATGAAAAACATGTTTTTCAATGGCAAAAATCAATGAATATTGTAAATGCACAAACAGTAATATCTCCACATTGTAAGGTGCAATTCTGAAATTTTTTGCTTTTTCCTGCTAATCCTAGCATGATAAAGAAGATTCAAAGAGAGTGAGATGCCAGCTCCTTTCATTCAGTCAGTAGCTTCAAACATTTCTGGTATATGAAAAACATGTTTTTCAATGGCAAAAATCAATGAATATTGTAAATGCACAAACAGTAATATCTCCACATTGCACGGTGCAATTCCTAAATTTTTAGCTTTTTCCTGTTAATCCTAGCATGATAAAGAAGATTCAAAGAGAGTGAGATGCCAGCTCCTTTCATTCAGTCAGTAGCTTCAAACATTTCTGGTATATGAAAAACATGTTTTTCAATGGCAAAAATCAATGAATATTGTAAATGCACAAACAGTAATATCTCCACATTGCACGGTGCAATTCTGAAATTTTTAGCTTTTTCCTGTTAATCCTAGCATGATAAAGAAGATTCAAAGAGAGTGAGATGCCAGCTCCTTTCATTCAGTCAGTAGCTTCAAACATTTCTGGTATATGAAAAACATGTTTTTCAATGGCAAAAATCAATGAATATTGTAAATGCACAAACAGTAATATCTCCACATTGCACGGTGCAATTCTGAAATTTTTAGCTTTTTCCTGCTAATCCTAGCATGATAAAGAAGATTCAAAGAGAGTGAGATGCCAGCTCCTTTCATTCAGTCAGTAGCTTCAAACATTTCTGGTATATGAAAAACATGTTTTTCAATGGCAAAAATCAATGAATATTGTAAATGCACAAACAGTAATATCTCCACATTGCACGGTGCAATTCTGAAATTTTTAGCTTTTTCCTGTTAATCCTAGCATGATAAAGAAGATTCAAAGAGAGTGAGATGCCAGCTCCTTTCATTCAGTCAGTAGCTTCAAACATTTCTGGTATATGAAAAACATGTTTTTCAATGGCAAAAATCAATGAATATTGTAAATGCACAAACAGTAATATCTCCACATTGCACGGTGCAATTCTGAAATTTTTAGCTTTTTCCTGTTAATCCTAGCATGATAAAGAAGATTCAAAGAGAGTGAGATGCCAGCTCCTTTCATTCAGTCAGTAGCTTCAAACATTTCTGGTATATGAAAAACATGTTTTTCAATGGCAAAAATCAATGAATATTGTAAATGCACAAACAGTAATATCTCCACATTGCAAGGTGCAATTCTGAAATTTTTTGCTTTTTCCTGCTAATCCTAGCATGATAAAGAAGATTCAAAGAGAGTGAGATGCCAGCTCCTTTCATTCAGTCAGTAGCTTCAAACATTTCTGGTATATGAAAAACATGTTTTTCAATGGCAAAAATCAATGAATATTGTAAATGCACAAACAGTAATATCTCCACATTGCACGGTGCAATTCTGAAATTTTTAGCTTTTTCCTGTTAATCCTAGCATGATAAAGAAGATTCAAAGAGAGTGAGATGCCAGCTCCTTTCATTCAGTCAGTAGCTTCAAACATTTCTGGTATATGAAAAACGTTTTTCAATGGCAAAAATCATTGAATATTGTAAATGCACAAACAGTAATATCTCCACATTGCAAGGTGCAATTCTGAAATTTTTTGCTTTTTCCTGTTAATCCTAGCATGATAAAGAAGATTCAAAGAGAGTGAGATGCCAGCTCCTTTCATTCAGTCAGTAGCTTCAAACATTTCTGGTATATGAAAAACATGTTTTTCAATGGCAAAAATCAATGAATATTGTAAATGCACAAACAGTAATATCTCCACATTGCACGGTGCAATTCTGAAATTTTTAGCTTTTTCCTGTTAATCCTAGCATGATAAAGAAGATTCAAAGAGAGTGAGATGCCAGCTCCTTTCATTCAGTCAGTAGCTTCAAACATTTCTGGTATATGAAAAACATGTTTTTCAATGGCAAAAAATGAATATTGTAAATGCACAAACAGTAATATCTCCACATTGCACGGTGCAATTCTGAAATTTTTAGCTTTTTCCTGTTAATCCTAGCATGATAAAGAAGATTCAAAGAGAGTGAGATGCCAGCTCCTTTCATTCAGTCAGTAGCTTCAAACATTTCTGGTATATGAAAAACATGTTTTTCAATGGCAAAAATCAATGAATATTGTAAATGCACAAACAGTAATATCTCCACATTGCACGGTGCAATTCTGAAATTTTTAGCTTTTTCCTGTTAATCCTAGCATGATAAAGAAGATTCAAAGAGAGTGAGATGCCAGCTCCTTTCATTCAGTCAGTAGCTTCAAACATTTCTGGTATATGAAAAACATGTTTTTCAATGGCAAAAATCAATGAATATTGTAAATGCACAAACAGTAATATCTCCACATTGCAAGGTGCAATTCTGAAATTTTTTCTTTTTCCTGTTAATCCTAGCATGATAAAGAAGATTCAAAGAGAGTGAGATGCCAGCTCCTTTCATTCAGTCAGTAGCTTCAAACATTTCTGGTATATGAAAAACATGTTTTTCAATGGCAAAAATCAATGAATATTGTAAATGCACAAACAGTAATATCTCCACATTGCAAGGTGCAATTCTGAAATTTTTTGCTTTTTCCTGCTAATCCTAGCATTGTAAAGAAGATTCAAAGAGAGTGAGATGCCAGCTCCTTTCATTCAGTCAGTAGCTTCAAACATTTCTGGTATATGAAAAACATGTTTTTCAATGGCAAAAATCAATGAATATTGTAAATGCACAAACAGTAATATCTCCACATTGCACGGTGCAATTCTGAAATTTTTAGCTTTTTCCTGTTAATCCTAGCATGATAAAGAAGATTCAAAGAGAGTGAGATGCCAGCTCCTTTCATTCAGTCAGTAGCTTCAAACATTTCTGGTATATGAAAAACATGTTTTTCAATGGCAAAAATCAATGAATATTGTAAATGCACAAACAGTAATATCTCCACATTGCACGGTGCAATTCTGAAATTTTTAGCTTTTTCCTGTTAATCCTAGCATGATAAAGAAGATTCAAAGAGAGTGAGATGCCAGCTCCTTTCATTCAGTCAGTAGCTTCAAACATTTCTGGTATATGAAAAACATGTTTTTCAATGGCAAAAATCAATGAATATTGTAAATGCACAAACAGTAATATCTCCACATTGCAAGGTGCAATTCTGAAATTTTTTGCTTTTTCCTGCTAATCCTAGCATGATAAAGAAGATTCAAAGAGAGTGAGATGCCAGCTCCTTTCATTCAGTCAGTAGCTTCAAACATTTCTGGTATATGAAAAACATGTTTTTCAATGGCAAAAATCAATGAATATTGTAAATGCACAAACAGTAATATCTCCACATTGCACGGTGCAATTCTGAAATTTTTAGCTTTTTCCTGTTAATCCTAGCATGATAAAGAAGATTCAAAGAGAGTGAGATGCCAGCTCCTTTCATTCAGTCAGTAGCTTCAAACATTTCTGGTATATGAAAAACGTTTTTCAATGGCAAAAATCATTGAATATTGTAAATGCACAAACAGTAATATCTCCACATTGCAAGGTGCAATTCTGAAATTTTTTGCTTTTTCCTGTTAATCCTAGCATGATAAAGAAGATTCAAAGAGAGTGAGATGCCAGCTCCTTTCATTCAGTCAGTAGCTTCAAACATTTCTGGTATATGAAAAACATGTTTTTCAATGGCAAAAATCAATGAATATTGTAAATGCACAAACAGTAATATCTCCACATTGCACGGTGCAATTCTGAAATTTTTAGCTTTTTCCTGTTAATCCTAGCATGATAAAGAAGATTCAAAGAGAGTGAGATGCCAGCTCCTTTCATTCAGTCAGTAGCTTCAAACATTTCTGGTATATGAAAAACATGTTTTTCAATGGCAAAAATCAATGAATATTGTAAATGCACAAACAGTAATATCTCCACATTGCAAGGTGCAATTCTGAAATTTTTTGCTTTTTCCTGTTAATCCTAGCATGATAAAGAAGATTCAAAGAGAGTGAGATGCCAGCTCCTTTCATTCAGTCAGTAGCTTCAAACATTTCTGGTATATGAAAAACATGTTTTTCAATGGCAAAAATCAATGAATATTGTAAATGCACAAACAGTAATATCTCCACATTGCAAGGTGCAATTCTGAAATTTTTTGCTTTTTCCTGCTAATCCTAGCATGATAAAGAAGATTCAAAGAGAGTGAGATGCCAGCTCCTTTCATTCAGTCAGTAGCTTCAAACATTTCTGGTATATGAAAAACATGTTTTTCAATGGCAAAAATCAATGAATATTGTAAATGCACAAACAGTAATATCTCCACATTGCACGGTGCAATTCTGAAATTTTTAGCTTTTTCCTGTTAATCCTAGCATGATAAAGAAGATTCAAAGAGTGAGATGCCAGCTCCTTTCATTCAGTCAGTAGCTTCAAACATTTCTGGTATATGAAAAACATGTTTTTCAATGGCAAAAATCAATGAATATTGTAAATGCACAAACAGTAATATCTCCACATTGCACGGTGCAATTCTGAAATTTTTAGCTTTTTCCTGTTAATCCTAGCATGATAAAGAAGATTCAAAGAGAGTGAGATGCCAGCTCCTTTCATTCAGTCAGTAGCTTCAAACATTTCTGGTATATGAAAAACATGTTTTTCAATGGCAAAAATCAATGAATATTGTAAATGCACAAACAGTAATATCTCCACATTGCAAGGTGCAATTCTGAAATTTTTTGCTTTTTCCTGCTAATCCTAGCATGATAAAGAAGATTCAAAGAGAGTGAGATGCCAGCTCCTTTCATTCAGTCAGTAGCTTCAAACATTTCTGGTATATGAAAAACATGTTTTTCAATGGCAAAAATCAATGAATATTGTAAATGCACAAACAGTAATATCTCCACATTGCACGGTGCAATTCTGAAATTTTTAGCTTTTTCCTGTTAATCCTAGCATGATAAAGAAGATTCAAAGAGAGTGAGATGCCAGCTCCTTTCATTCAGTCAGTAGCTTCAAACATTTCTGGTATATGAAAAACATGTTTTTCAATGGCAAAAATCAATGAATATTGTAAATGCACAAACAGTAATATCTCCACATTGTAAGGTGCAATTCTGAAATTTTTTGCTTTTTCCTGCTAATCCTAGCATGATAAAGAAGATTCAAAGAGAGTGAGATGCCAGCTCCTTTCATTCAGTCAGTAGCTTCAAACATTTCTGGTATATGAAAAACATGTTTTTCAATGGCAAAAATCAATGAATATTGTAAATGCACAAACAGTAATATCTCCACATTGCACGGTGCAATTCCTAAATTTTTAGCTTTTTCCTGTTAATCCTAGCATGATAAAGAAGATTCAAAGAGAGTGAGATGCCAGCTCCTTTCATTCAGTCAGTAGCTTCAAACATTTCTGGTATATGAAAAACATGTTTTTCAATGGCAAAAATCAATGAATATTGTAAATGCACAAACAGTAATATCTCCACATTGCACGGTGCAATTCTGAAATTTTTAGCTTTTTCCTGTTAATCCTAGCATGATAAAGAAGATTCAAAGAGAGTGAGATGCCAGCTCCTTTCATTCAGTCAGTAGCTTCAAACATTTCTGGTATATGAAAAACATGTTTTTCAATGGCAAAAATCAATGAATATTGTAAATGCACAAACAGTAATATCTCCACATTGCACGGTGCAATTCTGAAATTTTTAGCTTTTTCCTGCTAATCCTAGCATGATAAAGAAGATTCAAAGAGAGTGAGATGCCAGCTCCTTTCATTCAGTCAGTAGCTTCAAACATTTCTGGTATATGAAAAACATGTTTTTCAATGGCAAAAATCAATGAATATTGTAAATGCACAAACAGTAATATCTCCACATTGCACGGTGCAATTCTGAAATTTTTAGCTTTTTCCTGTTAATCCTAGCATGATAAAGAAGATTCAAAGAGAGTGAGATGCCAGCTCCTTTCATTCAGTCAGTAGCTTCAAACATTTCTGGTATATGAAAAACATGTTTTTCAATGGCAAAAATCAATGAATATTGTAAATGCACAAACAGTAATATCTCCACATTGCACGGTGCAATTCTGAAATTTTTAGCTTTTTCCTGTTAATCCTAGCATGATAAAGAAGATTCAAAGAGAGTGAGATGCCAGCTCCTTTCATTCAGTCAGTAGCTTCAAACATTTCTGGTATATGAAAAACATGTTTTTCAATGGCAAAAATCAATGAATATTGTAAATGCACAAACAGTAATATCTCCACATTGCACGGTGCAATTCTGAAATTTTTAGCTTTTTCCTGTTAATCCTAGCATGATAAAGAAGATTCAAAGAGAGTGAGATGCCAGCTCCTTTCATTCAGTCAGTAGCTTCAAACATTTCTGGTATATGAAAAACATGTTTTTCAATGGCAAAAATCAATGAATATTGTAAATGCACAAACAGTAATATCTCCACATTGCACGGTGCAATTCTGAAATTTTTAGCTTTTTCCTGTTAATCCTAGCATGATAAAGAAGATTCAAAGAGAGTGAGATGCCAGCTCCGTTCATTCAGTCAGTAGCTTCAAACATTTCTGGTATATGAAAAACATGTTTTTCAATGGCAAAAATCAATGAATATTGTAAATGCACAAACAGTAATATCTCCACATTGCAAGGTGCAATTCTGAAATTTTTTGCTTTTTCCTGCTAATCCTAGCATGATAAAGAAGATTCAAAGAGAGTGAGATGCCAGCTCTTTCAGTCAGTAGCTTCAAACATTTCTGGTATATGAAAAACATGTTTTTCAATGGCAAAAATCAATGAATATTGTAAATGCACAAACAGTAATATCTCCACATTGCACGGTGCAATTCTGAAATTTTTAGCTTTTTCCTGTTAATCCTAGCATGATAAAGAAGATTCAGAGAGTGAGATGCCAGCTCCTTTCATTCAGTCAGTAGCTTCAAACATTTCTGGTATATGAAAAACATGTTTTTCAATGGCAAAAATCAATGAATATTGTAAATGCACAAACAGTAATATCTCCACATTGCAAGGTGCAATTCTGAAATTTTTTGCTTTTTCCTGTTAATCCTAGCATGATAAAGAAGATTCAAAGAGAGTGAGATGCCAGCTCCTTTCATTCAGTCAGTAGCTTCAAACATTTCTGGTATATGAAAAACATGTTTTTCAATGGCAAAAATCAATGAATATTGTAAATGCACAAACAGTAATATCTCCACATTGCACGGTGCAATTCTGAAATTTTTAGCTTTTTCCTGTTAATCCTAGCATGATAAAGAAGATTCAAAGAGAGTGAGATGCCAGCTCCTTTCATTCAGTCAGTAGCTTCAAACATTTCTGGTATATGAAAAACATGTTTTTCAATGGCAAAAATCAATGAATATTGTAAATGCACAAACAGTAATATCTCCACATTGCAAGGTGCAATTCTGAAATTTTTTGCTTTTTCCTGCTAATCCTAGCATGATAAAGAAGATTCAAAGAGAGTGAGATGCCAGCTCCTTTCATTCAGTCAGTAGCTTCAAACATTTCTGGTATATGAAAAACATGTTTTTCATAGGCAAAAATCAATGAATATTGTAAATGCACAAACAGTAATATCTCCACATTGCACGGTGCAATTCTGAAATTTTTAGCTTTTTCCTGTTAATCCTAGCATGATAAAGAAGATTCAAAGAGAGTGAGATGCCAGCTCCTTTCATTCAGTCAGTAGCTTCAAACATTTCTGGTATATGAAAAACATGTTTTTCAATGGCAAAAATCAATGAATATTGTAAATGCACAAACAGTAATATCTCCACATTGCAAGGTGCAATTCTGAAATTTTTTGCTTTTTCCTGTTAATCCTAGCATGATAAAGAAGATTCAAAGAGAGTGAGATGCCAGCTCCTTTCATTCAGTCAGTAGCTTCAAACATTTCTGGTATATGAAAAACATGTTTTTCAATGGCAAAAATCAATGAATATTGTAAATGCACAAACAGTAATATCTCCACATTGCAAGGTGCAATTCTGAAATTTTTTGCTTTTTCCTGTTAATCCTAGCATGATAAAGAAGATTCAAAGAGAGTGAGATGCCAGCTCCTTTCATTCAGTCAGTAGCTTCAAACATTTCTGGTATATGAAAAACATGTTTTTCAATGGCAAAAATCAATGAATATTGTAAATGCACAAACAGTAATATCTCCACATTGCACGGTGCAATTCTGAAATTTTTAGCTTTTTCCTGTTAATCCTAGCATGATAAAGAAGATTCAAAGAGAGTGAGATGCCAGCTCCTTTCATTCAGTCAGTAGCTTCAAACATTTCTGGTATATGAAAAACATGTTTTTCAATGGCAAAAATCAATGAATATTGTAAATGCACAAACAGTAATATCTCCACATTGCAAGGTGCAATTCTGAAATTTTTTGCTTTTTCCTGCTAATCCTAGCATGATAAAGAAGATTCAAAGAGAGTGAGATGCCAGCTCCTTTCATTCAGTCAGTAGCTTCAAACATTTCTGGTATATGAAAAACATGTTTTTCATAGGCAAAAATCAATGAATATTGTAAATGCACAAACAGTAATATCTCCACATTGCACGGTGCAATTCTGAAATTTTTAGCTTTTTCCTGTTAATCCTAGCATGATAAAGAAGATTCAAAGAGAGTGAGATGCCAGCTCCTTTCATTCAGTCAGTAGCTTCAAACATTTCTGGTATATGAAAAACATGTTTTTCAATGGCAAAAATCAATGAATATTGTAAATGCACAAACAGTAATATCTCCACATTGCAAGGTGCAATTCTGAAATTTTTTGCTTTTTCCTGTTAATCCTAGCATGATAAAGAAGATTCAAAGAGAGTGAGATGCCAGCTCCTTTCATTCAGTCAGTAGCTTCAAACATTTCTGGTATATGAAAAACATGTTTTTCAATGGCAAAAATCAATGAATATTGTAAATGCACAAACAGTAATATCTCCACATTGCAATGTGCAATTCTGAAATTTTTTGCTTTTTCCTGCTAATCCTAGCATGATAAAGAAGATTCAAAGAGAGTGAGATGCCAGCTCCTTTCATTCAGTCAGTAGCTTCAAACATTTCTGGTATATGAAAAACATGTTTTTCAATGGCAAAAATCAATGAATATTGTAAATGCACAAACAGTAATATCTCCACATTGCACGGTGCAATTCTGAAATTTTTAGCTTTTTCCTGTTAATCCTAGCATGATAAAGAAGATTCAAAGAGAGTGAGATGCCAGCTCCTTTCATTCAGTCAGTAGCTTCAAACATTTCTGGTATATGAAAAACATGTTTTTCAATGGCAAAAATCAATGAATATTGTAAATGCACAAACAGTAATATCTCCACATTGCAAGGTGCAATTCTGAAATTTTTTGCTTTTTCCTGCTAATCCTAGCATGATAAAGAAGATTCAAAGAGAGTGAGATGCCAGCTCCTTTCATTCAGTCAGTAGCTTCAAACATTTCTGGTATATGAAAAACATGTTTTTCAATGGCAAAAATCAATGAATATTGTAAATGCACAAACAGTAATATCTCCACATTGCACGGTGCAATTCTGAAATTTTTAGCTTTTTCCTGTTAATCCTAGCATGATAAAGAAGATTCAAAGAGAGTGAGATGCCAGCTCCTTTCATTCAGTCAGTAGCTTCAAACATTTCTGGTATATGAAAAACATGTTTTTCAAAGGCAAAAATCAATGAATATTGTAAATGCACAAACAGTAATATCTCCACATTGCAAGGTGCAATTCTGAAATTTTTTGCTTTTTCCTGTTAATCCTAGCATGATAAAGAAGATTCAAAGAGAGTGAGATGCCAGCTCCTTTCATTCAGTCAGTAGCTTCAAACATTTCTGGTATATGAAAAACATGTTTTTCAATGGCAAAAATCAATGAATATTGTAAATGCACAAACAGTAATATCTCCACATTGCAAGGTGCAATTCTGAAATTTTTAGCTTTTTCCTGTTAATCCTAGCATGATAAAGAAGATTCAAAGAGAGTGAGATGCCAGCTCCTTTCATTCAGTCAGTAGCTTCAAACATTTCTGGTATATGAAAAACATGTTTTTCAATGGCAAAAATCAATGAATATTGTAAATGCACAAACAGTAATATCTCCACATTGCACGGTGCAATTCTGAAATTTTTAGCTTTTTCCTGTTAATCCTAGCATGATAAAGAAGATTCAAAGAGAGTGAGATGCCAGCTCCTTTCATTCAGTCAGTAGCTTCAAACATTTCTGGTATATGAAAAACATGTTTTTCAATGGCAAAAATCAATGAATATTGTAAATGCACAAACAGTAATATCTCCACATTGCACGGTGCAATTCTGAAATTTTTAGCTTTTTCCTGTTAATCCTAGCATGATAAAGAAGATTCAAAGAGAGTGAGATGCCAGCTCCTTTCATTCAGTCAGTAGCTTCAAACATTTCTGGTATATGAAAAACATGTTTTTCAATGGCAAAAATCAATGAATATTGTAAATGCACAAACAGTAATATCTCCACATTGCACGGTGCAATTCTGAAATTTTTAGCTTTTTCCTGTTAATCCTAGCATGATAAAGAAGATTCAAAGAGAGTGAGATGCCAGCTCCTTTCATTCAGTCAGTAGCTTCAAACATTTCTGGTATATGAAAAACATGTTTTTCAATGGCAAAAATCAATGAATATTGTAAATGCACAAACAGTAATATCTCCACATTGCAAGGTGCAATTCTGAAATTTTTTGCTTTTTCCTGTTAATCCTAGCATGATAAAGAAGATTCAAAGAGAGTGAGATGCCAGCTCCTTTCATTCAGTCAGTAGCTTCAAACATTTCTGGTATATGAAAAACATGTTTTTCAATGGCAAAAATCAATGAATATTGTAAATGCACAAACAGTAATATCGCCACATTGCAAGGTGCAATTCTGAAATTTTTTGCTTTTTCCTGCTAATCCTAGCATGATAAAGAAGATTCAAAGAGAGTGAGATGCCAGCTCCTTTCATTCAGTCAGTAGCTTCAAACATTTCTGGTATATGAAAAACATGTTTTTCAATGGCAAAAATCAATGAATATTGTAAATGCACAAACAGTAATATCTCCACATTGCACGGTGCAATTCTGAAATTTTTAGCTTTTTCCTGTTAATCCTAGCATGATAAAGAAGATTCAAAGAGAGTGAGATGCCAGCTCCTTTCATTCAGTCAGTAGCTTCAAACATTTCTGGTATATGAAAAACATGTTTTTCAATGGCAAAAATCAATGAATATTGTAAATGCACAAACAGTAATATCTCCACATTGCACGGTGCAATTCTGAAATTTTTAGCTTTTTCCTGTTAATCCTAGCATGATAAAGAAGATTCAAAGAGAGTGAGATGCCAGCTCCTTTCATTCAGTCAGTAGCTTCAAACATTTCTGGTATATGAAAAACATGTTTTTCAATGGCAAAAATCAATGAATATTGTAAATGCACAAACAGTAATATCTCCACATTGCAAGGTGCAATTCTGAAATTTTTTGCTTTTTCCTGCTAATCCTAGCATGATAAAGAAGATTCAAAGAGAGTGAGATGCCAGCTCCTTTCATTCAGTCAGTAGCTTCAAACATTTCTGGTATATGAAAAACATGTTTTTCAATGGCAAAAATCAATGAATATTGTAAATGCACAAACAGTAATATCTCCACATTGCACGGTGCAATTCTGAAATTTTTAGCTTTTTCCTGTTAATCCTAGCATGATAAAGAAGATTCAAAGAGAGTGAGATGCCAGCTCCTTTCATTCAGTCAGTAGCTTCAAACATTTCTGGTATATGAAAAACGTTTTTCAATGGCAAAAATCATTGAATATTGTAAATGCACAAACAGTAATATCTCCACATTGCAAGGTGCAATTCTGAAATTTTTTGCTTTTTCCTGTTAATCCTAGCATGATAAAGAAGATTCAAAGAGAGTGAGATGCCAGCTCCTTTCATTCAGTCAGTAGCTTCAAACATTTCTGGTATATGAAAAACATGTTTTTCAATGGCAAAAATCAATGAATATTGTAAATGCACAAACAGTAATATCTCCACATTGCACGGTGCAATTCTGAAATTTTTAGCTTTTTCCTGTTAATCCTAGCATGATAAAGAAGATTCAAAGAGAGTGAGATGCCAGCTCCTTTCATTCAGTCAGTAGCTTCAAACATTTCTGGTATATGAAAAACATGTTTTTCAATGGCAAAAATCAATGAATATTGTAAATGCACAAACAGTAATATCTCCACATTGCAAGGTGCAATTCTGAAATTTTTTGCTTTTTCCTGTTAATCCTAGCATGATAAAGAAGATTCAAAGAGAGTGAGATGCCAGCTCCTTTCATTCAGTCAGTAGCTTCAAACATTTCTGGTATATGAAAAACATGTTTTTCAATGGCAAAAATCAATGAATATTGTAAATGCACAAACAGTAATATCTCCACATTGCAAGGTGCAATTCTGAAATTTTTTGCTTTTTCCTGCTAATCCTAGCATGATAAAGAAGATTCAAAGAGAGTGAGATGCCAGCTCCTTTCATTCAGTCAGTAGCTTCAAACATTTCTGGTATATGAAAAACATGTTTTTCAATGGCAAAAATCAATGAATATTGTAAATGCACAAACAGTAATATCTCCACATTGCACGGTGCAATTCTGAAATTTTTAGCTTTTTCCTGTTAATCCTAGCATGATAAAGAAGATTCAAAGAGTGAGATGCCAGCTCCTTTCATTCAGTCAGTAGCTTCAAACATTTCTGGTATATGAAAAACATGTTTTTCAATGGCAAAAATCAATGAATATTGTAAATGCACAAACAGTAATATCTCCACATTGCACGGTGCAATTCTGAAATTTTTAGCTTTTTCCTGTTAATCCTAGCATGATAAAGAAGATTCAAAGAGAGTGAGATGCCAGCTCCTTTCATTCAGTCAGTAGCTTCAAACATTTCTGGTATATGAAAAACATGTTTTTCAATGGCAAAAATCAATGAATATTGTAAATGCACAAACAGTAATATCTCCACATTGCAAGGTGCAATTCTGAAATTTTTTGCTTTTTCCTGCTAATCCTAGCATGATAAAGAAGATTCAAAGAGAGTGAGATGCCAGCTCCTTTCATTCAGTCAGTAGCTTCAAACATTTCTGGTATATGAAAAACATGTTTTTCAATGGCAAAAATCAATGAATATTGTAAATGCACAAACAGTAATATCTCCACATTGCACGGTGCAATTCTGAAATTTTTAGCTTTTTCCTGTTAATCCTAGCATGATAAAGAAGATTCAAAGAGAGTGAGATGCCAGCTCCTTTCATTCAGTCAGTAGCTTCAAACATTTCTGGTATATGAAAAACATGTTTTTCAATGGCAAAAATCAATGAATATTGTAAATGCACAAACAGTAATATCTCCACATTGTAAGGTGCAATTCTGAAATTTTTTGCTTTTTCCTGCTAATCCTAGCATGATAAAGAAGATTCAAAGAGAGTGAGATGCCAGCTCCTTTCATTCAGTCAGTAGCTTCAAACATTTCTGGTATATGAAAAACATGTTTTTCAATGGCAAAAATCAATGAATATTGTAAATGCACAAACAGTAATATCTCCACATTGCACGGTGCAATTCCTGAAATTTTTAGCTTTTTCCTGTTAATCCTAGCATGATAAAGAAGATTCAAAGAGAGTGAGATGCCAGCTCCTTTCATTCAGTCAGTAGCTTCAAACATTTCTGGTATATGAAAAACATGTTTTTCAATGGCAAAAATCAATGAATATTGTAAATGCACAAACAGTAATATCTCCACATTGCACGGTGCAATTCTGAAATTTTTAGCTTTTTCCTGTTAATCCTAGCATGATAAAGAAGATTCAAAGAGAGTGAGATGCCAGCTCCTTTCATTCAGTCAGTAGCTTCAAACATTTCTGGTATATGAAAAACATGTTTTTCAATGGCAAAAATCAATGAATATTGTAAATGCACAAACAGTAATATCTCCACATTGCACGGTGCAATTCTGAAATTTTTAGCTTTTTCCTGCTAATCCTAGCATGATAAAGAAGATTCAAAGAGAGTGAGATGCCAGCTCCTTTCATTCAGTCAGTAGCTTCAAACATTTCTGGTATATGAAAAACATGTTTTTCAATGGCAAAAATCAATGAATATTGTAAATGCACAAACAGTAATATCTCCACATTGCACGGTGCAATTCTGAAATTTTTAGCTTTTTCCTGTTAATCCTAGCATGATAAAGAAGATTCAAAGAGAGTGAGATGCCAGCTCCTTTCATTCAGTCAGTAGCTTCAAACATTTCTGGTATATGAAAAACATGTTTTTCAATGGCAAAAATCAATGAATATTGTAAATGCACAAACAGTAATATCTCCACATTGCACGGTGCAATTCTGAAATTTTTAGCTTTTTCCTGTTAATCCTAGCATGATAAAGAAGATTCAAAGAGAGTGAGATGCCAGCTCCTTTCATTCAGTCAGTAGCTTCAAACATTTCTGGTATATGAAAAACATGTTTTTCAATGGCAAAAATCAATGAATATTGTAAATGCACAAACAGTAATATCTCCACATTGCACGGTGCAATTCTGAAATTTTTAGCTTTTTCCTGTTAATCCTAGCATGATAAAGAAGATTCAAAGAGAGTGAGATGCCAGCTCCTTTCATTCAGTCAGTAGCTTCAAACATTTCTGGTATATGAAAAACATGTTTTTCAATGGCAAAAATCAATGAATATTGTAAATGCACAAACAGTAATATCTCCACATTGCAAGGTGCAATTCTGAAATTTTTAGCTTTTTCCTGTTAATCCTAGCATGATAAAGAAGATTCAAAGAGAGTGAGATGCCAGCTCCTTTCATTCAGTCAGTAGCTTCAAACATTTCTGGTATATGAAAAACATGTTTTTCAATGGCAAAAATCAATGAATATTGTAAATGCACAAACAGTAATATCTCCACATTGCAAGGTGCAATTCTGAAATTTTTTGCTTTTTCCTGCTAATCCTAGCATGATAAAGAAGATTCAAAGAGAGTGAGATGCCAGCTCCTTTCATTCAGTCAGTAGCTTCAAACATTTCTGGTATATGAAAAACATGTTTTTCAATGGCAAAAATCAATGAATATTGTAAATGCACAAACAGTAATATCTCCACATTGCACGGTGCAATTCTGAAATTTTTAGCTTTTTCCTGTTAATCCTAGCATGATAAAGAAGATTCAAGAGAGTGAGATGCCAGCTCCTTTCATTCAGTCAGTAGCTTCAAACATTTCTGGTATATGAAAAACATGTTTTTCAATGGCAAAAATCAATGAATATTGTAAATGCACAAACAGTAATATCTCCACATTGCAAGGTGCAATTCTGAAATTTTTTGCTTTTTCCTGTTAATCCTAGCATGATAAAGAAGATTCAAAGAGAGTGAGATGCCAGCTCCTTTCATTCAGTCAGTAGCTTCAAACATTTCTGGTATATGAAAAACATGTTTTTCAATGGCAAAAATCAATGAATATTGTAAATGCACAAACAGTAATATCTCCACATTGCACGGTGCAATTCTGAAATTTTTAGCTTTTTCCTGTTAATCCTAGCATGATAAAGAAGATTCAAAGAGAGTGAGATGCCAGCTCCTTTCATTCAGTCAGTAGCTTCAAACATTTCTGGTATATGAAAAACATGTTTTTCAATGGCAAAAATCAATGAATATTGTAAATGCACAAACAGTAATATCTCCACATTGCAAGGTGCAATTCTGAAATTTTTTGCTTTTTCCTGCTAATCCTAGCATGATAAAGAAGATTCAAAGAGAGTGAGATGCCAGCTCCTTTCATTCAGTCAGTAGCTTCAAACATTTCTGGTATATGAAAAACATGTTTTTCAATGGCAAAAATCAATGAATATTGTAAATGCACAAACAGTAATATCTCCACATTGCACGGTGCAATTCTGAAATTTTTAGCTTTTTCCTGTTAATCCTAGCATGATAAAGAAGATTCAAAGAGAGTGAGATGCCAGCTCCTTTCATTCAGTCAGTAGCTTCAAACATTTCTGGTATATGAAAAACATGTTTTTCAATGGCAAAAATCAATGAATATTGTAAATGCACAAACAGTAATATCTCCACATTGCAAGGTGCAATTCTGAAATTTTTTGCTTTTTCCTGTTAATCCTAGCATGATAAAGAAGATTCAAAGAGAGTGAGATGCCAGCTCCTTTCATTCAGTCAGTAGCTTCAAACATTTCTGGTATATGAAAAACATGTTTTTCAATGGCAAAAATCAATGAATATTGTAAATGCACAAACAGTAATATCTCCACATTGCAAGGTGCAATTCTGAAATTTTTTGCTTTTTCCTGCTAATCCTAGCATGATAAAGAAGATTCAAAGAGAGTGAGATGCCAGCTCCTTTCATTCAGTCAGTAGCTTCAAACATTTCTGGTATATGAAAAACATGTTTTTCAATGGCAAAAATCAATGAATATTGTAAATGCACAAACAGTAATATCTCCACATTGCACGGTGCAATTCTGAAATTTTTAGCTTTTTCCTGTTAATCCTAGCATGATAAAGAAGATTCAAAGAGAGTGAGATGCCAGCTCCTTTCATTCAGTCAGTAGCTTCAAACATTTCTGGTATATGAAAAACATGTTTTTCAATGGCAAAAATCAATGAATATTGTAAATGCACAAACAGTAATATCTCCACATTGCAAGGTGCAATTCTGAAATTTTTTGCTTTTTCCTGCTAATCCTAGCATGATAAAGAAGATTCAAAGAGAGTGAGATGCCAGCTCCTTTCATTCAGTCAGTAGCTTCAAACATTTCTGGTATATGAAAAACATGTTTTTCAATGGCAAAAATCAATGAATATTGTAAATGCACAAACAGTAATATCTCCACATTGCACGGTGCAATTCTGAAATTTTTAGCTTTTTCCTGTTAATCCTAGCATGATAAAGAAGATTCAAAGAGAGTGAGATGCCAGCTCCTTTCATTCAGTCAGTAGCTTCAAACATTTCTGGTATATGAAAAACATGTTTTTCAATGGCAAAAATCAATGAATATTGTAAATGCACAAACAGTAATATCTCCACATTGCACGGTGCAATTCTGAAATTTTTAGCTTTTTCCTGTTAATCCTAGCATGATAAAGAAGATTCAAAGAGAGTGAGATGCCAGCTCCTTTCATTCAGTCAGTAGCTTCAAACATTTCTGGTATATGAAAAACATGTTTTTCAATGGCAAAAATCAATGAATATTGTAAATGCACAAACAGTAATATCTCCACATTGCACGGTGCAATTCTGAAATTTTTAGCTTTTTCCTGTTAATCCTAGCATGATAAAGAAGATTCAAAGAGAGTGAGATGCCAGCTCCTTTCATTCAGTCAGTAGCTTCAAACATTTCTGGTATATGAAAAACATGTTTTTCAATGGCAAAAATCAATGAATATTGTAAATGCACAAACAGTAATATCTCCACATTGCAAGGTGCAATTCTGAAATTTTTTGCTTTTTCCTGCTAATCCTAGCATGATAAAGAAGATTCAAAGAGAGTGAGATGCCAGCTCCTTTCATTCAGTCAGTAGCTTCAAACATTTCTGGTATATGAAAAACATGTTTTTCAATGGCAAAAATCAATGAATATTGTAAATGCACAAACAGTAATATCTCCACATTGCACGGTGCAATTCTGAAATTTTTAGCTTTTTCCTGTTAATCCTAGCATGATAAAGAAGATTCAAAGAGAGTGAGATGCCAGCTCCTTTCATTCAGTCAGTAGCTTCAAACATTTCTGGTATATGAAAAACATGTTTTTCAATGGCAAAAATCAATGAATATTGTAAATGCACAAACAGTAATATCTCCACATTGCAAGGTGCAATTCTGAAATTTTTTGCTTTTTCCTGTTAATCCTAGCATGATAAAGAAGATTCAAAGAGAGTGAGATGCCAGCTCCTTTCATTCAGTCAGTAGCTTCAAACATTTCTGGTATATGAAAAACATGTTTTTCAATGGCAAAAATCAATGAATATTGTAAATGCACAAACAGTAATATCTCCACATTGCAAGGTGCAATTCTGAAATTTTTTGCTTTTTCCTGCTAATCCTAGCATGATAAAGAAGATTCAAAGAGAGTGAGATGCCAGCTCCTTTCATTCAGTCAGTAGCTTCAAACATTTCTGGTATATGAAAAACATGTTTTTCAATGGCAAAAATCAATGAATATTGTAAATGCACAAACAGTAATATCTCCACATTGCAAGGTGCAATTCTGAAATTTTTAGCTTTTTCCTGTTAATCCTAGCATGATAAAGAAGATTCAAAGAGAGTGAGATGCCAGCTCCTTTCATTCAGTCAGTAGCTTCAAACATTTCTGGTATATGAAAAACATGTTTTTCAATGGCAAAAATCAATGAATATTGTAAATGCACAAACAGTAATATCTCCACATTGCAAGGTGCAATTCTGAAATTTTTTGCTTTTTCTTGTTAATCCTAGCATGATAAAGAAGATTCAAAGAGAGTGAGATGCCAGCTCCTTTCATTCAGTCAGTAGCTTCAAACATTTCTGGTATATGAAAAACATGTTTTTCAATGGCAAAAATCAATGAATATTGTAAATGCACAAACAGTAATATCTCCACATTGCACGGTGCAATTCTGAAATTTTTAGCTTTTTCCTGTTAATCCTAGCATGATAAAGAAGATTCAAAGAGAGTGAGATGCCAGCTCCTTTCATTCAGTCAGTAGCTTCAAACATTTCTGGTATATGAAAAACATGTTTTTCAATGGCAAAAATCAATGAATATTGTAAATGCACAAACAGTAATATCTCCACATTGCAAGGTGCAATTCTGAAATTTTTTGCTTTTTCCTGTTAATCCTAGCATGATAAAGAAGATTCAAAGAGAGTGAGATGCCAGCTCCTTTCATTCAGTCAGTAGCTTCAAACATTTCTGGTATATGAAAAACATGTTTTTCAATGGCAAAAATCAATGAATATTGTAAATGCACAAACAGTAATATCTCCACATTGCAAGGTGCAATTCTGAAATTTTTTGCTTTTTCCTGCTAATCCTAGCATGATAAAGAAGATTCAAAGAGAGTGAGATGCCAGCTCCTTTCATTCAGTCAGTAGCTTCAAACATTTCTGGTATATGAAAAACATGTTTTTCAATGGCAAAAATCAATGAATATTGTAAATGCACAAACAGTAATATCTCCACATTGCAAGGTGCAATTCTGAAATTTTTTGCTTTTTCCTGCTAATCCTAGCATGATAAAGAAGATTCAAAGAGAGTGAGATGCCAGCTCCTTTCATTCAGTCAGTAGCTTCAAACATTTCTGGTATATGAAAAACATGTTTTTCAATGGCAAAAATCAATGAATATTGTAAATGCACAAACAGTAATATCTCCACATTGCACGGTGCAATTCTGAAATTTTTAGCTTTTTCCTGTTAATCCTAGCATGATAAAGAAGATTCAAAGAGAGTGAGATGCCAGCTCCTTTCATTCAGTCAGTAGCTTCAAACATTTCTGGTATATGAAAAACATGTTTTTCAATGGCAAAAATCAATGAATATTGTAAATGCACAAACAGTAATATCTCCACATTGCACGGTGCAATTCTGAAATTTTTAGCTTTTTCCTGTTAATCCTAGCATGATAAAGAAGATTCAAAGAGAGTGAGATGCCAGCTCCTTTCATTCAGTCAGTAGCTTCAAACATTTCTGGTATATGAAAAACATGTTTTTCAATGGCAAAAATCAATGAATATTGTAAATGCACAAACAGTAATATCTCCACATTGCAAGGTGCAATTCTGAAATTTTTTGCTTTTTCCTGTTAATCCTAGCATGATAAAGAACATTCAAAGAGAGTGAGATGCCAGCT
>NW_027370725.1:0-33835 GCF_046119375.1 Phyllobates terribilis
AGATGCCAGCTCCTTTCATTCAGTCAGTAGCTTCAAACATTTCTGGTATATGAAAAACATGTTTTTCAATGGCAAAAATCAATGAATATTGTAAATGCACAAACAGTAATATCTCCACATTGCACGGTGCAATTCTGAAATTTTTAGCTTTTTCCTGTTAATCCTAGCATGATAAAGAAGATTCAAAGAGAGTGAGATGCCAGCTCCTTTCATTCAGTCAGTAGCTTCAAACATTTCTGGTATATGAAAAACATGTTTTTCAATGGCAAAAATCAATGAATATTGTAAATGCACAAACAGTAATATCTCCACATTGCAAGGTGCAATTCTGAAATTGTTTGCTTTTTCCTGCTAATCCTAGCATGATAAAAAAGATTCAAAGAGAGTGAGATGCCAGCTCCTTTCATTCAGTCAGTAGCTTCAAACATTTCTGGTATATGAAAAACATGTTTTTCAATGGCAAAAATCAATGAATATTGTAAATGCACAAACAGTAATATCTCCACATTGCACGGTGCAATTCTGAAATTTTTAGCTTTTTCCTGTTAATCCTAGCATGATAAAGAAGATTCAAAGAGAGTGAGATGCCAGCTCCTTTCATTCAGTCAGTAGCTTCAAACATTTCTGGACGTTTTTCAATGGCAAAAATTAATGAATATTGTAAATGCACAAACAGTAATATCTCCACATTGCAAGGTGCAATTCTGAAATTTTTTGCTTTTTCCTGCTAATCCTAGCATGATAAAGAAGATTCAAAGAGAGTGAGATGCCAGCTCCTTTCATTCAGTCAGTAGCTTCAAACATTTCTGGTATATGAAAAACATGTTTTTCAATGGCAAAAATCAATGAATATTGTAAATGCACAAACAGTAATATCTCCACATTGCAAGGTGCAATTCTGAAATTTTTTGCTTTTTCCTGCTAATCCTAGCATGATAAAAGAAGATTCAAAGAGAGTGAGATGCCAGCTCCTTTCATTCAGTCAGTAGCTTCAAACATTTCTGGTATATGAAAAACATGTTTTTCAATGGCAAAAATCAATGAATATTGTAAATGCACAAACAGTAATATCTCCACATTGCACGGTGCAATTCTGAAATTTTTAGCTTTTTCCTGTTAATCCTAGCATGATAAAGAAGATTCAAAGAGAGTGAGATGCCAGCTCCTTTCATTCAGTCAGTAGCTTCAAACATTTCTGGACGTTTTTCAATGGCAAAAATCAATGAATATTGTAAATGCACAAACAGTAATATCTCCACATTGCAAGGTGCAATTCTGAAATTTTTTGCTTTTTCCTGTTAATCCTAGCATGATAAAGAAGATTCAAAGAGAGTGAGATGCCAGCTCCTTTCATTCAGTCAGTAGCTTCAAACATTTCTGGTATATGAAAAACATGTTTTTCAATGGCAAAAATCAATGAATATTGTAAATGCACAAACAGTAATATCTCCACATTGCAAGGTGCAATTCTGAAATTTTTTGCTTTTTCCTGTTAATCCTAGCATGATAAAGAAGATTCAAAGAGAGTGAGATGCCAGCTCCTTTCATTCAGTCAGTAGCTTCAAACATTTCTGGTATATGAAAAACATGTTTTTCAATGGCAAAAATCAATGAATATTGTAAATGCACAAACAGTAATATCTCCACATTGCAAGGTGCAATTCTGAAATTTTTTGCTTTTTCCTGCTAATCCTAGCATGATAAAGAAGATTCAAAGAGAGTGAGATGCCAGCTCCTTTCATTCAGTCAGTAGCTTCAAACATTTCTGGTATATGAAAAACATGTTTTTCAATGGCAAAAATCAATGAATATTGTAAATGCACAAACAGTAATATCTCCACATTGCAAGGTGCAATTCTGAAATTGTTTGCTTTTTCCTGCTAATCCTAGCATGATAAAAAAGATTCAAAGAGAGTGAGATGCCAGCTCCTTTCATTCAGTCAGTAGCTTCAAACATTTCTGGTATATGAAAAACATGTTTTTCAATGGCAAAAATCAATGAATATTGTAAATGCACAAACAGTAATATCTCCACATTGCACGGTGCAATTCTGAAATTTTTAGCTTTTTCCTGTTAATCCTAGCATGATAAAGAAGATTCAAAGAGAGTGAGATGCCAGCTCCTTTCATTCAGTCAGTAGCTTCAAACATTTCTGGACGTTTTTCAATGGCAAAAATTAATGAATATTGTAAATGCACAAACAGTAATATCTCCACATTGCAAGGTGCAATTCTGAAATTTTTTGCTTTTTCCTGCTAATCCTAGCATGATAAAGAAGATTCAAAGAGAGTGAGATGCCAGCTCCTTTCATTCAGTCAGTAGCTTCAAACATTTCTGGTATATGAAAAACATGTTTTTCAATGGCAAAAATCAATGAATATTGTAAATGCACAAACAGTAATATCTCCACATTGCAAGGTGCAATTCTGAAATTTTTTGCTTTTTCCTGCTAATCCTAGCATGATAAAGAAGATTCAAAGAGAGTGAGATGCCAGCTCCTTTCATTCAGTCAGTAGCTTCAAACATTTCTGGTATATGAAAAACATGTTTTTCAATGGCAAAAATCAATGAATATTGTAAATGCACAAACAGTAATATCTCCACATTGCACGGTGCAATTCTGAAATTTTTAGCTTTTTCCTGTTAATCCTAGCATGATAAAGAAGATTCAAAGAGAGTGAGATGCCAGCTCCTTTCATTCAGTCAGTAGCTTCAAACATTTCTGGACGTTTTTCAATGGCAAAAATCAATGAATATTGTAAATGCACAAACAGTAATATCTCCACATTGCAAGGTGCAATTCTGAAATTTTTTGCTTTTTCCTGTTAATCCTAGCATGATAAAGAAGATTCAAAGAGAGTGAGATGCCAGCTCCTTTCATTCAGTCAGTAGCTTCAAACATTTCTGGTATATGAAAAACATGTTTTTCAATGGCAAAAATCAATGAATATTGTAAATGCACAAACAGTAATATCTCCACATTGCAAGGTGCAATTCTGAAATTTTTTGCTTTTTCCTGTTAATCCTAGCATGATAAAGAAGATTCAAAGAGAGTGAGATGCCAGCTCCTTTCATTCAGTCAGTAGCTTCAAACATTTCTGGTATATGAAAAACATGTTTTTCAATGGCAAAAATCAATGAATATTGTAAATGCACAAACAGTAATATCTCCACATTGCAAGGTGCAATTCTGAAATTTTTTGCTTTTTCCTGTTAATCCTAGCATGATAAAGAAGATTCAAAGAGAGTGAGATGCCAGCTCCTTTCATTCAGTCAGTAGCTTCAAACATTTCTGGTATATGAAAAACATGTTTTTCAATGGCAAAAATCAATGAATATTGTAAATGCACAAACAGTAATATCTCCACATTGCAAGGTGCAATTCTGAAATTTTTTGCTTTTTCCTGCTAATCCTAGCATGATAAAGAAGATTCAAAGAGAGTGAGATGCCAGCTCCTTTCATTCAGTCAGTAGCTTCAAACATTTCTGGTATATGAAAAACATGTTTTTCAATGGCAAAAATCAATGAATATTGTAAATGCACAAACAGTAATATCTCCACATTGCACGGTGCAATTCTGAAATTTTTAGCTTTTTCCTGTTAATCCTAGCATGATAAAGAAGATTCAAAGAGAGTGAGATGCCAGCTCCTTTCATTCAGTCAGTAGCTTCAAACATTTCTGGTATATGAAAAACATGTTTTTCAATGGCAAAAATCAATGAATATTGTAAATGCACAAACAGTAATATCTCCACATTGCAAGGTGCAATTCTGAAATTGTTTGCTTTTTCCTGCTAATCCTAGCATGATAAAAAAGATTCAAAGAGAGTGAGATGCCAGCTCCTTTCATTCAGTCAGTAGCTTCAAACATTTCTGGTATATGAAAAACATGTTTTTCAATGGCAAAAATCAATGAATATTGTAAATGCACAAACAGTAATATCTCCACATTGCACGGTGCAATTCTGAAATTTTTAGCTTTTTCCTGTTAATCCTAGCATGATAAAGAAGATTCAAAGAGAGTGAGATGCCAGCTCCTTTCATTCAGTCAGTAGCTTCAAACATTTCTGGACGTTTTTCAATGGCAAAAATTAATGAATATTGTAAATGCACAAACAGTAATATCTCCACATTGCAAGGTGCAATTCTGAAATTTTTTGCTTTTTCCTGCTAATCCTAGCATGATAAAGAAGATTCAAAGAGAGTGAGATGCCAGCTCCTTTCATTCAGTCAGTAGCTTCAAACATTTCTGGTATATGAAAAACATGTTTTTCAATGGCAAAAATCAATGAATATTGTAAATGCACAAACAGTAATATCTCCACATTGCAAGGTGCAATTCTGAAATTTTTTGCTTTTTCCTGCTAATCCTAGCATGATAAAGAAGATTCAAAGAGAGTGAGATGCCAGCTCCTTTCATTCAGTCAGTAGCTTCAAACATTTCTGGTATATGAAAAACATGTTTTTCAATGGCAAAAATCAATGAATATTGTAAATGCACAAACAGTAATATCTCCACATTGCACGGTGCAATTCTGAAATTTTTAGCTTTTTCCTGTTAATCCTAGCATGATAAAGAAGATTCAAAGAGAGTGAGATGCCAGCTCCTTTCATTCAGTCAGTAGCTTCAAACATTTCTGGACGTTTTTCAATGGCAAAAATCAATGAATATTGTAAATGCACAAACAGTAATATCTCCACATTGCAAGGTGCAATTCTGAAATTTTTTGCTTTTTCCTGTTAATCCTAGCATGATAAAGAAGATTCAAAGAGAGTGAGATGCCAGCTCCTTTCATTCAGTCAGTAGCTTCAAACATTTCTGGTATATGAAAAACATGTTTTTCAATGGCAAAAATCAATGAATATTGTAAATGCACAAACAGTAATATCTCCACATTGCAAGGTGCAATTCTGAAATTTTTTGCTTTTTCCTGTTAATCCTAGCATGATAAAGAAGATTCAAAGAGAGTGAGATGCCAGCTCCTTTCATTCAGTCAGTAGCTTCAAACATTTCTGGTATATGAAAAACATGTTTTTCAATGGCAAAAATCAATGAATATTGTAAATGCACAATCAGTAATATCTCCACATTGCAAGGTGCAATTCTGAAATTTTTTGCTTTTTCCTGCTAATCCTAGCATGATAAAGAAGATTCAAAGAGAGTGAGATGCCAGCTCCTTTCATTCAGTCAGTAGCTTCAAACATTTCTGGTATATGAAAAACATGTTTTTCAATGGCAAAAATCAATGAATATTGTAAATGCACAAACAGTAATATCTCCACATTGCAAGGTGCAATTCTGAAATTTTTTGCTTTTTCCTGCTAATCCTAGCATGATAAAGAAGATTCAAAGAGAGTGAGATGCCAGCTCCTTTCATTCAGTCAGTAGCTTCAAACATTTCTGGTATATGAAAAACATGTTTTTCAATGGCAAAAATCAATGAATATTGTAAATGCACAAACAGTAATATCTCCACATTGCAAGGTGCAATTCTGAAATTTTTTGCTTTTTCCTGCTAATCCTAGAATGATAAAGAAGATTCAAAGAGAGTGAGATGCCAGCTCCTTTCATTCAGTCAGTAGCTTCAAACATTTCTGGTATATGAAAAACATGTTTTTCAATGGCAAAAATCAATGAATATTGTAAATGCACAAACAGTAATATCTCCACATTGCACGGTGCAATTCTGAAATTTTTAGCTTTTTCCTGTTAATCCTAGCATGATAAAGAAGATTCAAAGAGAGTGAGATGCCAGCTCCTTTCATTCAGTCAGTAGCTTCAAACATTTCTGGTATATGAAAAACATGTTTTTCAATGGCAAAAATCAATGAATATTGTAAATGCACAAACAGTAATATCTCCACATTGCAAGGTGCAATTCTGAAATTTTTTGCTTTTTCCTGCTAATCCTAGCATGATAAAGAAGATTCAAAGAGAGTGAGATGCCAGCTCCTTTCATTCAGTCAGTAGCTTCAAACATTTCTGGTATATGAAAAACATGTTTTTCAATGGCAAAAATCAATGAATATTGTAAATGCACAAACAGTAATATCTCCACATTGCACGGTGCAATTCTGAAATTTTTAGCTTTTTCCTGTTAATCCTAGCATGATAAAGAAGATTCAAAGAGAGTGAGATGCCAGCTCCTTTCATTCAGTCAGTAGCTTCAAACATTTCTGGTATATGAAAAACATGTTTTTCAATGGCAAAAATCAATGAATATTGTAAATGCACAAACAGTAATATCTCCACATTGCAAGGTGCAATTCTGAAATTTTTTGCTTTTTCCTGCTAATCCTAGCATGATAAAGAAGATTCAAAGAGAGTGAGATGCCAGCTCCTTTCATTCAGTCAGTAGCTTCAAACATTTCTGGTATATGAAAAACATGTTTTTCAATGGCAAAAATCAATGAATATTGTAAATGCACAAACAGTAATATCTCCACATTGCAAGGTGCAATTCTGAAATTTTTTGCTTTTTCCTGCTAATCCTAGAATGATAAAGAAGATTCAAAGAGAGTGAGATGCCAGCTCCTTTCATTCAGTCAGTAGCTTCAAACATTTCTGGTATATGAAAAACATGTTTTTCAATGGCAAAAATCAATGAATATTGTAAATGCACAAACAGTAATATCTCCACATTGCACGGTGCAATTCTGAAATTTTTAGCTTTTTCCTGTTAATCCTAGCATGATAAAGAAGATTCAAAGAGAGTGAGATGCCAGCTCCTTTCATTCAGTCAGTAGCTTCAAACATTTCTGGTATATGAAAAACATGTTTTTCAATGGCAAAAATCAATGAATATTGTAAATGCACAAACAATAATATCTCCACATTGCAAGGTGCAATTCTGAAATTTTTTGCTTTTTCCTGTTAATCCTAGCATGATAAAGAAGATTCAAAGAGAGTGAGATGCCAGCTCCTTTCATTCAGTCAGTAGCTTCAAACATTTCTGGTATATGAAAAACATGTTTTTCAATGGCAAAAATCAATGAATATTGTAAATGCACAAACAGTAATATCTCCACATTGCAAGGTGCAATTCTGAAATTTTTTGCTTTTTCCTGCTAATCCTAGCATGATAAAGAAGATTCAAAGAGAGTGAGATGCCAGCTCCTTTCATTCAGTCAGTAGCTTCAAACATTTCTGGTATATGAAAAACATGTTTTTCAATGGCAAAAATCAATGAATATTGTAAATGCACAAACAGTAATATCTCCACATTGCACGGTGCAATTCTGAAATTTTTAGCTTTTTCCTGTTAATCCTAGCATGATAAAGAAGATTCAAAGAGAGTGAGATGCCAGCTCCTTTCATTCAGTCAGTAGCTTCAAACATTTCTGGACGTTTTTCAATGGCAAAAATCAATGAATATTGTAAATGCACAAACAGTAATATCTCCACATTGCAAGGTGCAATTCTGAAATTTTTTGCTTTTTCCTGTTAATCCTAGCATGATAAAGAAGATTCAAAGAGAGTGAGATGCCAGCTCCTTTCATTCAGTCAGTAGCTTCAAACATTTCTGGTATATGAAAAACATGTTTTTCAATGGCAAAAATCAATGAATATTGTAAATGCACAAACAGTAATATCTCCACATTGCAAGGTGCAATTCTGAAATTTTTTGCTTTTTCCTGTTAATCCTAGCATGATAAAGAAAATTCAAGGAGAGTGAGATGCCAGCTCCTTTCATTCAGTCAGTAGCTTCAAACATTTCTGGTATATGAAAAACATGTTTTTCAATGGCAAAAATCAATGAATATTGTAAATGCACAAACAGTAATATCTCCACATTGCAAGGTGCAATTCTGAAATTTTTTGCTTTTTCCTGCTAATCCTAGCATGATAAAGAAGATTCAAAGAGAGTGAGATGCCAGCTCCTTTCATTCAGTCAGTAGCTTCAAACATTTCTGGTATATGAAAAACATGTTTTTCAATGGCAAAAATCAATGAATATTGTAAATGCACAAACAGTAATATCTCCACATTGCACGGTGCAATTCTGAAATTTTTAGCTTTTTCCTGTTAATCCTAGCATGATAAAGAAGATTCAAAGAGAGTGAGATGCCAGCTCCTTTCATTCAGTCAGTAGCTTCAAACATTTCTGGTATATGAAAAACATGTTTTTCAATGGCAAAAATCAATGAATATTGTAAATGCACAAACAGTAATATCTCCACATTGCAAGGTGCAATTCTGAAATTTTTTGCTTTTTCCTGCTAATCCTAGCATGATAAAGAAGATTCAAAGAGAGTGAGATGCCAGCTCCTTTCATTCAGTCAGTAGCTTCAAACATTTCTGGTATATGAAAAACATGTTTTTCAATGGCAAAAATCAATGAATATTGTAAATGCACAAACAGTAATATCTCCACATTGCACGGTGCAATTCTGAAATTTTTAGCTTTTTCCTGTTAATCCTAGCATGATAAAGAAGATTCAAAGAGAGTGAGATGCCAGCTCCTTTCATTCAGTCAGTAGCTTCAAACATTTCTGGACGTTTTTCAATGGCAAAAATCAATGAATATTGTAAATGCACAAACAGTAATATCTCCACATTGCAAGGTGCAATTCTGAAATTTTTTGCTTTTTCCTGTTAATCCTAGCATGATAAAGAAGATTCAAAGAGAGTGAGATGCCAGCTCCTTTCATTCAGTCAGTAGCTTCAAACATTTCTGGTATATGAAAAACATGTTTTTCAATGGCAAAAATCAATGAATATTGTAAATGCACAAACAGTAATATCTCCACATTGCAAGGTGCAATTCTGAAATTTTTTGCTTTTTCCTGCTAATCCTAGAATGATAAAGAAGATTGAAAGAGAGTGAGATGCCAGCTCCTTTCATTCAGTCAGTAGCTTCAAGCATTTCTGGTATATGAAAAACATGTTTTTCAATGGCAAAAATCAATGAATATTGTAAATGCACAAACAGTAATATCTCCACATTGCACGGTGCAATTCTGAAATTTTTAGCTTTTTCCTGTTAATCCTAGCATGATAAAGAAGATTCAAAGAGAGTGAGATGCCAGCTCCTTTCATTCAGTCAGTAGCTTCAAACATTTCTGGTATATGAAAAACATGTTTTTCAATGGCAAAAATCAATGAATATTGTAAATGCACAAACAGTAATATCTCCACATTGCAAGGTGCAATTCTGAAATTTTTTGCTTTTTCCTGTTAATCCTAGCATGATAAAGAAGATTCAAAGAGAGTGAGATGCCAGCTCCTTTCATTCAGTCAGTAGCTTCAAACATTTCTGGTATATGAAAAACATGTTTTTCAATGGCAAAAATCAATGAATATTGTAAATGCACAAACAGTAATATCTCCACATTGCAAGGTGCAATTCTGAAATTTTTTGCTTTTTCCTGCTAATCCTAGCATGATAAAGAAGATTCAAAGAGAGTGAGATGCCAGCTCCTTTCATTCAGTCAGTAGCTTCAAACATTTCTGGTATATGAAAAACATGTTTTTCAATGGCAAAAATCAATGAATATTGTAAATGCACAAACAGTAATATCTCCACATTGCACGGTGCAATTCTGAAATTTTTAGCTTTTTCCTGTTAATCCTAGCATGATAAAGAAGATTCAAAGAGAGTGAGATGCCAGCTCCTTTCATTCAGTCAGTAGCTTCAAACATTTCTGGATGTTTTTCAATGGCAAAAATCAATGAATATTGTAAATGCACAAACAGTAATATCTCCACATTGCAAGGTGCAATTCTGAAATTTTTTGCTTTTTCCTGTTAATCCTAGCATGATAAAGAAGATTCAAAGAGAGTGAGATGCCAGCTCCTTTCATTCAGTCAGTAGCTTCAAACATTTCTGGTATATGAAAAACATGTTTTTCAATGGCAAAAATCAATGAATATTGTAAATGCACAAACAGTAATATCTCCACATTGCAAGGTGCAATTCTGAAATTTTTTGCTTTTTCCTGTTAATCTTAGCATGATAAAGAAGATTCAAAGAGAGTGAGATGCCAGCTCCTTTCATTCAGTCAGTAGCTTCAAACATTTCTGGTATATGAAAAACATGTTTTTCAATGGCAAAAATCAATGAATATTGTAAATGCACAAACAGTAATATCTCCACATTGCAAGGTGCAATTCTGAAATTTTTTGCTTTTTCCTGCTAATCCTAGCATGATAAAGAAGATTCAAAGAGAGTGAGATGCCAGCTCCTTTCATTCAGTCAGTAGCTTCAAACATTTCTGGTATATGAAAAACATGTTTTTCAATGGCAAAAATCAATGAATATTGTAAATGCACAAACAGTAATATCTCCACATTGCACGGTGCAATTCTGAAATTTTTAGCTTTTTCCTGTTAATCCTAGCATGATAAAGAAGATTCAAAGAGAGTGAGATGCCAGCTCCTTTCATTCAGTCAGTAGCTTCAAACATTTCTGGTATATGAAAAACATGTTTTTCAATGGCAAAAATCAATGAATATTGTAAATGCACAAACAGTAATATCTCCACATTGCAAGGTGCAATTCTGAAATTGTTTGCTTTTTCCTGCTAATCCTAGCATGATAAAGAAGATTCAAAGAGAGTGAGATGCCAGCTCCTTTCATTCAGTCAGTAGCTTCAAACATTTCTGGTATATGAAAAACATGTTTTTCAATGGCAAAAATCAATGAATATTGTAAATGCACAAACAGTAATATCTCCACATTGCACGGTGCAATTCTGAAATTTTTAGCTTTTTCCTGTTAATCCTAGCATGATAAAGAAGATTCAAAGAGAGTGAGATGCCAGCTCCTTTCATTCAGTCAGTAGCTTCAAACATTTCTGGACGTTTTTCAATGGCAAAAATTAATGAATATTGTAAATGCACAAACAGTAATATCTCCACATTGCAAGGTGCAATTCTGAAATTTTTTGCTTTTTCCTGCTAATCCTAGCATGATAAAGAAGATTCAAAGAGAGTGAGATGCCAGCTCCTTTCATTCAGTCAGTAGCTTCAAACATTTCTGGTATATGAAAAACATGTTTTTCAATGGCAAAAATCAATGAATATTGTAAATGCACAAACAGTAATATCTCCACATTGCAAGGTGCAATTCTGAAATTTTTTGCTTTTTCCTGCTAATCCTAGCATGATAAAGAAGATTCAAAGAGAGTGAGATGCCAGCTCCTTTCATTCAGTCAGTAGCTTCAAACATTTCTGGTATATGAAAAACATGTTTTTCAATGGCAAAAATCAATGAATATTGTAAATGCACAAACAGTAATATCTCCACATTGCACGGTGCAATTCTGAAATTTTTAGCTTTTTCCTGTTAATCCTAGCATGATAAAGAAGATTCAAAGAGAGTGAGATGCCAGCTCCTTTCATTCAGTCAGTAGCTTCAAACATTTCTGGTATATGAAAAACATGTTTTTCAATGGCAAAAATCAATGAATATTGTAAATGCACAAACAGTAATATCTCCACATTGCACGGTGCAATTCTGAAATTTTTAGCTTTTTCCTGTTTATCCTAGCATGATAAAGAAGATTCAAAGAGAGTGAGATGCCAGCTCCTTTCATTCAGTCAGTAGCTTCAAACATTTCTGGACGTTTTTCAATGGCAAAAATCAATGAATATTGTAAATGCACAAACAGTAATATCTCCACATTGCAAGGTGCAATTCTGAAATTTTTTGCTTTTTCCTGTTAATCCTAGCATGATAAAGAAGATTCAAAGAGAGTGAGATGCCAGCTCCTTTCATTCAGTCAGTAGCTTCAAACATTTCTGGTATATGAAAAACATGTTTTTCAATGGCAAAAATCAATGAATATTGTAAATGCACAAACAGTAATATCTCCACATTGCAAGGTGCAATTCTGAAATTTTTTGCTTTTTCCTGCTAATCCTAGAATGATAAAGAAGATTGAAAGAGAGTGAGATGCCAGCTCCTTTCATTCAGTCAGTAGCTTCAAACATTTCTGGTATATGAAAAACATGTTTTTCAATGGCAAAAATCAATGAATATTGTAAATGCACAAACAGTAATATCTCCACATTGCACGGTGCAATTCTGAAATTTTTAGCTTTTTCCTGTTAATCCTAGCATGATAAAGAAGATTCAAAGAGAGTGAGATGCCAGCTCCTTTCATTCAGTCAGTAGCTTCAAACATTTCTGGTATATGAAAAACATGTTTTTCAATGGCAAAAATCAATGAATATTGTAAATGCACAAACAGTAATATCTCCACATTGCAAGGTGCAATTCTGAAATTTTTTGCTTTTTCCTGTTAATCCTAGCATGATAAAGAAGATTCAAAGAGAGTGAGATGCCAGCTCCTTTCATTCAGTCAGTAGCTTCAAACATTTCTGGTATATGAAAAACATGTTTTTCAATGGCAAAAATCAATGAATATTGTAAATGCACAAACAGTAATATCTCCACATTGCAAGGTGCAATTCTGAAATTTTTTGCTTTTTCCTGCTAATCCTAGCATGATAAAGAAGATTCAAAGAGAGTGAGATGCCAGCTCCTTTCATTCAGTCAGTAGCTTCAAACATTTCTGGTATATGAAAAACATGTTTTTCAATGGCAAAAATCAATGAATATTGTAAATGCACAAACAGTAATATCTCCACATTGCACGGTGCAATTCTGAAATTTTTAGCTTTTTCCTGTTAATCCTAGCATGATAAAGAAGATTCAAAGAGAGTGAGATGCCAGCTCCTTTCATTCAGTCAGTAGCTTCAAACATTTCTGGACGTTTTTCAATGGCAAAAATCAATGAATATTGTAAATGCACAAACAGTAATATCTCCACATTGCAAGGTGCAATTCTGAAATTTTTTGCTTTTTCCTGTTAATCCTAGCATGATAAAGAAGATTCAAAGAGAGTGAGATGCCAGCTCCTTTCATTCAGTCAGTAGCTTCAAACATTTCTGGTATATGAAAAACATGTTTTTCAATGGCAAAAATCAATGAATATTGTAAATGCACAAACAGTAATATCTCCACATTGCAAGGTGCAATTCTGAAATTTTTTGCTTTTTCCTGTTAATCTTAGCATGATAAAGAAGATTCAAAGAGAGTGAGATGCCAGCTCCTTTCATTCAGTCAGTAGCTTCAAACATTTCTGGTATATGAAAAACATGTTTTTCAATGGCAAAAATCAATGAATATTGTAAATGCACAAACAGTAATATCTCCACATTGCAAGGTGCAATTCTGAAATTTTTTGCTTTTTCCTGCTAATCCTAGCATGATAAAGAAGATTCAAAGAGAGTGAGATGCCAGCTCCTTTCATTCAGTCAGTAGCTTCAAACATTTCTGGTATATGAAAAACATGTTTTTCAATGGCAAAAATCAATGAATATTGTAAATGCACAAACAGTAATATCTCCACATTGCACGGTGCAATTCTGAAATTTTTAGCTTTTTCCTGTTAATCCTAGCATGATAAAGAAGATTCAAAGAGAGTGAGATGCCAGCTCCTTTCATTCAGTCAGTAGCTTCAAACATTTCTGGTATATGAAAAACATGTTTTTCAATGGCAAAAATCAATGAATATTGTAAATGCACAAACAGTAATATCTCCACATTGCAAGGTGCAATTCTGAAATTGTTTGCTTTTTCCTGCTAATCCTAGCATGATAAAGAAGATTCAAAGAGAGTGAGATGCCAGCTCCTTTCATTCAGTCAGTAGCTTCAAACATTTCTGGTATATGAAAAACATGTTTTTCAATGGCAAAAATCAATGAATATTGTAAATGCACAAACAGTAATATCTCCACATTGCACGGTGCAATTCTGAAATTTTTAGCTTTTTCCTGTTAATCCTAGCATGATAAAGAAGATTCAAAGAGAGTGAGATGCCAGCTCCTTTCATTCAGTCAGTAGCTTCAAACATTTCTGGACGTTTTTCAATGGCAAAAATTAATGAATATTGTAAATGCACAAACAGTAATATCTCCACATTGCAAGGTGCAATTCTGAAATTTTTTGCTTTTTCCTGCTAATCCTAGCATGATAAAGAAGATTCAAAGAGAGTGAGATGCCAGCTCCTTTCATTCAGTCAGTAGCTTCAAACATTTCTGGTATATGAAAAACATGTTTTTCAATGGCAAAAATCAATGAATATTGTAAATGCACAAACAGTAATATCTCCACATTGCAAGGTGCAATTCTGAAATTTTTTGCTTTTTCCTGCTAATCCTAGCATGATAAAGAAGATTCAAAGAGAGTGAGATGCCAGCTCCTTTCATTCAGTCAGTAGCTTCAAACATTTCTGGTATATGAAAAACATGTTTTTCAATGGCAAAAATCAATGAATATTGTAAATGCACAAACAGTAATATCTCCACATTGCACGGTGCAATTCTGAAATTTTTAGCTTTTTCCTGTTAATCCTAGCATGATAAAGAAGATTCAAAGAGAGTGAGATGCCAGCTCCTTTCATTCAGTCAGTAGCTTCAAACATTTCTGGTATATGAAAAACATGTTTTTCAATGGCAAAAATCAATGAATATTGTAAATGCACAAACAGTAATATCTCCACATTGCAAGGTGCAATTCTGAAATTTTTAGCTTTTTCCTGTTAATCCTAGCATGATAAAGAAGATTCAAAGAGAGTGAGATGCCAGCTCCTTTCATTCAGTCAGTAGCTTCAAACATTTCTGGTATATGAAAAACATGTTTTTCAATGGCAAAAATCAATGAATATTGTAAATGCACAAACAGTAATATCTCCACATTGCAAGGTGCAATTCTGAAATTTTTTGCTTTATCCTGCTAATCCTAGCATGATAAAGAAGATTCAAAGAGAGTGAGATGCCAGCTCCTTTCATTCAGTCAGTAGCTTCAAACATTTCTGGTATATGAAAAACATGTTTTTCAATGGCAAAAATCAATGAATATTGTAAATGCACAAACAGTAATATCTCCACATTGCACGGTGCAATTCTGAAATTTTTAGCTTTTTCCTGTTAATCCTAGCATGATAAAGAAGATTCAAAGAGAGTGAGATGCCAGCTCCTTTCATTCAGTCAGTAGCTTCAAACATTTCTGGTATATGAAAAACATGTTTTTCAATGGCAAAAATCAATGAATATTGTAAATGCACAAACAGTAATATCTCCACATTGCAAGGTGCAATTCTGAAATTTTTTGCTTTTTCCTGCTAATCCTAGCATGATAAAGAAGATTCAAAGAGAGTGAGATGCCAGCTCCTTTCATTCAGTCAGTAGCTTCAAACATTTCTGGTATATGAAAAACATGTTTTTCAATGGCAAAAATCAATGAATATTGTAAATGCACAAACAGTAATATCTCCACATTGCACGGTGCAATTCTGAAATTTTTAGCTTTTTCCTGTTAATCCTAGCATGATAAAGAAGATTCAAAGAGAGTGAGATGCCAGCTCCTTTCATTCAGTCAGTAGCTTCAAACATTTCTGGTATATGAAAAACATGTTTTTCAATGGCAAAAATCAATGAATATTGTAAATGCACAAACAGTAATATCTCCACATTGCAAGGTGCAATTCTGAAATTTTTTGCTTTTTCCTGTTAATCCTAGCATGATAAAGAAGATTCAAAGAGAGTGAGATGCCAGCTCCTTTCATTTAGTCAGTAGCTTCAAACATTTCTGGTATATGAAAAACATGTTTTTCAATGGCAAAAATCAATGAATATTGTAAATGCACAAACAGTAATATCTCCACATTGCACGGTGCAATTCTGAAATTTTTAGCTTTTTCCTGTTAATCCTAGCATGATAAAGAAGATTCAAAGAGAGTGAGATGCCAGCTCCTTTCATTCAGTCAGTAGCTTCAAACATTTCTGGACGTTTTTCAATGGCAAAAATTAATGAATATTGTAAATGCACAAACAGTAATATCTCCACATTGCAAGGTGCAATTCTGAAATTTTTTGCTTTTTCCTGCTAATCCTAGCATGATAAAGAAGATTCAAAGAGAGTGAGATGCCAGCTCCTTTCATTCAGTCAGTAGCTTCAAACATTTCTGGTATATGAAAAACATGTTTTTCAATGGCAAAAATCAATGAATATTGTAAATGCACAAACAGTAATATCTCCACATTGCAAGGTGCAATTCTGAAATTTTTTGCTTTTTCCTGCTAATCCTAGCATGATAAAGAAGATTCAAAGAGAGTGAGATGCCAGCTCCTTTCATTCAGTCAGTAGCTTCAAACATTTCTGGTATATGAAAAACATGTTTTTCAATGGCAAAAATCAATGAATATTGTAAATGCACAAACAGTAATATCTCCACATTGCACGGTGCAATTCTGAAATTTTTAGCTTTTTCCTGTTAATCCTAGCATGATAAAGAAGATTCAAAGAGAGTGAGATGCCAGCTCCTTTCATTCAGTCAGTAGCTTCAAACATTTCTGGTATATGAAAAACATGTTTTTCAATGGCAAAAATCAATGAATATTGTAAATGCACAAACAGTAATATCTCCACATTGCAAGGTGCAATTCTGAAATTTTTTGCTTTTTCCTGTTAATCCTAGCATGATAAAGAAGATTGAAAGAGAGTGAGATGCCAGCTCCTTTCATTCAGTCAGTAGCTTCAAACATTTCTGGTATATGAAAAACATGTTTTTCAATGGCAAAAATCAATGAATATTGTAAATGCACAAACAGTAATATCTCCACATTGCAAGGTGCAATTCTGAAATTTTTTGCTTTTTCCTGCTAATCCTAGCATGATAAAGAAGATTCAAAGAGAGTGAGATGCCAGCTCCTTTCATTCAGTCAGTAGCTTCAAACATTTCTGGTATATGAAAAACATGTTTTTCAATGGCAAAAATCAATGAATATTGTAAATGCACAAACAGTAATATCTCCACATTGCACGGTGCAATTCTGAAATTTTTAGCTTTTTCCTGTTAATCCTAGCATGATAAAGAAGATTCAAAGAGAGTGAGATGCCAGCTCCTTTCATTCAGTCAGTAGCTTCAAACATTTCTGGTATATGAAAAACATGTTTTTCAATGGCAAAAATCAATGAATATTGTAAATGCACAAACAGTAATATCTCCACATTGCAAGGTGCAATTCTGAAATTTTTTGCTTTTTCCTGCTAATCCTAGCATGATAAAGAAGATTCAAAGAGAGTGAGATGCCAGCTCCTTTCATTCAGTCAGTAGCTTCAAACATTTCTGGTATATGAAAAACATGTTTTTCAATGGCAAAAATCAATGAATATTGTAAATGCACAAACAGTAATATCTCCACATTGCACGGTGCAATTCTGAAATTTTTAGCTTTTTCCTGTTAATCCTAGCATGATAAAGAAGATTCAAAGAGAGTGAGATGCCAGCTCCTTTCATTCAGTCAGTAGCTTCAAACATTTCTGGTATATGAAAAACATGTTTTTCAATGGCAAAAATCAATGAATATTGTAAATGCACAAACAGTAATATCTCCACATTGCACGGTGCAATTCTGAAATTTTTAGCTTTTTCCTGTTAATCCTAGCATGATAAAGAAGATTCAAAGAGAGTGAGATGCCAGCTCCTTTCATTCAGTCAGTAGCTTCAAACATTTCTGGACGTTTTTCAATGGCAAAAATTAATGAATATTGTAAATGCACAAACAGTAATATCTCCACATTGCAAGGTGCAATTCTGAAATTTTTTGCTTTTTCCTGCTAATCCTAGCATGATAAAGAAGATTCAAAGAGAGTGAGATGCCAGCTCCTTTCATTCAGTCAGTAGCTTCAAACATTTCTGGTATATGAAAAACATGTTTTTCAATGGCAAAAATCAATGAATATTGTAAATGCACAAACAGTAATATCTCCACATTGCAAGGTGCAATTCTGAAATTTTTTGCTTTTTCCTGCTAATCCTAGCATGATAAAGAAGATTCAAAGAGAGTGAGATGCCAGCTCCTTTCATTCAGTCAGTAGCTTCAAACATTTCTGGTATATGAAAAACATGTTTTTCAATGGCAAAAATCAATGAATATTGTAAATGCACAAACAGTAATATCTCCACATTGCACGGTGCAATTCTGAAATTTTTAGCTTTTTCCTGTTAATCCTAGCATGATAAAGAAGATTCAAAGAGAGTGAGATGCCAGCTCCTTTCATTCAGTCAGTAGCTTCAAACATTTCTGGTATATGAAAAACATGTTTTTCAATGGCAAAAATCAATGAATATTGTAAATGCACAAACAGTAATATCTCCACATTGCAAGGTGCAATTCTGAAATTTTTAGCTTTTTCCTGTTAATCCTAGCATGATAAAGAAGATTCAAAGAGAGTGAGATGCCAGCTCCTTTCATTCAGTCAGTAGCTTCAAACATTTCTGGTATATGAAAAACATGTTTTTCAATGGCAAAAATCAATGAATATTGTAAATGCACAAACAGTAATATCTCCACATTGCAAGGTGCAATTCTGAAATTTTTTGCTTTATCCTGCTAATCCTAGCATGATAAAGAAGATTCAAAGAGAGTGAGATGCCAGCTCCTTTCATTCAGTCAGTAGCTTCAAACATTTCTGGTATATGAAAAACATGTTTTTCAATGGCAAAAATCAATGAATATTGTAAATGCACAAACAGTAATATCTCCACATTGCAAGGTGCAATTCTGAAATTTTTTGCTTTTTCCTGTTAATCCTAGCATGATAAAGAAGATTCAAAGAGAGTGAGATGCCAGCTCCTTTCATTTAGTCAGTAGCTTCAAAAATTTCTGGTATATGAAAAACATGTTTTTCAATGGCAAAAATCAATGAATATTGTAAATGCACAAACAGTAATATCTCCACATTGCACGGTGCAATTCTGAAATTTTTAGCTTTTTCCTGTTAATCCTAGCATGATAAAGAAGATTCAAAGAGAGTGAGATGCCAGCTCCTTTCATTCAGTCAGTAGCTTCAAACATTTCTGGACGTTTTTCAATGGCAAAAATTAATGAATATTGTAAATGCACAAACAGTAATATCTCCACATTGCAAGGTGCAATTCTGAAATTTTTTGCTTTTTCCTGCTAATCCTAGCATGATAAAGAAGATTGAAAGAGAGTGAGATGCCAGCTCCTTTCATTCAGTCAGTAGCTTCAAACATTTCTGGTATATGAAAAACATGTTTTTCAATGGCAAAAATCAATGAATATTGTAAATGCACAAACAGTAATATCTCCACATTGCAAGGTGCAATTCTGAAATTTTTTGCTTTTTCCTGCTAATCCTAGCATGATAAAGAAGATTCAAAGAGAGTGAGATGCCAGCTCCTTTCATTCAGTCAGTAGCTTCAAACATTTCTGGTATATGAAAAACATGTTTTTCAATGGCAAAAATCAATGAATATTGTAAATGCACAAACAGTAATATCTCCACATTGCACGGTGCAATTCTGAAATTTTTAGCTTTTTCCTGTTAATCCTAGCATGATAAAGAAGATTCAAAGAGAGTGAGATGCCAGCTCCTTTCATTCAGTCAGTAGCTTCAAACATTTCTGGTATATGAAAAACATGTTTTTCAATGGCAAAAATCAATGAATATTGTAAATGCACAAACAGTAATATCTCCACATTGCAAGGTGCAATTCTGAAATTTTTTGCTTTTTCCTGCTAATCCTAGCATGATAAAGAAGATTCAAAGAGAGTGAGATGCCAGCTCCTTTCATTCAGTCAGTAGCTTCAAACATTTCTGGTATATGAAAAACATGTTTTTCAATGGCAAAAATCAATGAATATTGTAAATGCACAAACAGTAATATCTCCACATTGCACGGTGCAATTCTGAAATTTTTAGCTTTTTCCTGTTAATCCTAGCATGATAAAGAAGATTCAAAGAGAGTGAGATGCCAGCTCCTTTCATTCAGTCAGTAGCTTCAAACATTTCTGGTATATGAAAAACATGTTTTTCAATGGCAAAAATCAATGAATATTGTAAATGCACAAACAGTAATATCTCCACATTGCAAGGTGCAATTCTGAAATTTTTTGCTTTTTCCTGTTAATCCTAGCATGATAAAGAAGATTCAAAGAGAGTGAGATGCCAGCTCCTTTCATTTAGTCAGTAGCTTCAAAAATTTCTGGTATATGAAAAACATGTTTTTCAATGGCAAAAATCAATGAATATTGTAAATGCACAAACAGTAATATCTCCACATTGCACGGTGCAATTCTGAAATTTTTAGCTTTTTCCTGTTAATCCTAGCATGATAAAGAAGATTCAAAGAGAGTGAGATGCCAGCTCCTTTCATTCAGTCAGTAGCTTCAAACATTTCTGGACGTTTTTCAATGGCAAAAATTAATGAATATTGTAAATGCACAAACAGTAATATCTCCACATTGCAAGGTGCAATTCTGAAATTTTTTGCTTTTTCCTGCTAATCCTAGCATGATAAAGAAGATTGAAAGAGAGTGAGATGCCAGCTCCTTTCATTCAGTCAGTAGCTTCAAACATTTCTGGTATATGAAAAACATGTTTTTCAATGGCAAAAATCAATGAATATTGTAAATGCACAAACAGTAATATCTCCACATTGCAAGGTGCAATTCTGAAATTTTTTGCTTTTTCCTGCTAATCCTAGCATGATAAAGAAGATTCAAAGAGAGTGAGATGCCAGCTCCTTTCATTCAGTCAGTAGCTTCAAACATTTCTGGTATATGAAAAACATGTTTTTCAATGGCAAAAATCAATGAATATTGTAAATGCACAAACAGTAATATCTCCACATTGCACGGTGCAATTCTGAAATTTTTAGCTTTTTCCTGTTAATCCTAGCATGATAAAGAAGATTCAAAGAGAGTGAGATGCCAGCTCCTTTCATTCAGTCAGTAGCTTCAAACATTTCTGGTATATGAAAAACATGTTTTTCAATGGCAAAAATCAATGAATATTGTAAATGCACAAACAGTAATATCTCCACATTGCAAGGTGCAATTCTGAAATTTTTTGCTTTTTCCTGCTAATCCTAGCATGATAAAGAAGATTCAAAGAGAGTGAGATGCCAGCTCCTTTCATTCAGTCAGTAGCTTCAAACATTTCTGGTATATGAAAAACATGTTTTTCAATGGCAAAAATCAATGAATATTGTAAATGCACAAACAGTAATATCTCCACATTGCACGGTGCAATTCTGAAATTTTTAGCTTTTTCCTGTTAATCCTAGCATGATAAAGAAGATTCAAAGAGAGTGAGATGCCAGCTCCTTTCATTCAGTCAGTAGCTTCAAACATTTCTGGTATATGAAAAACATGTTTTTCAATGGCAAAAATCAATGAATATTGTAAATGCACAAACAGTAATATCTCCACATTGCAAGGTGCAATTCTGAAATTTTTTGCTTTTTCCTGTTAATCCTAGCATGATAAAGAAGATTCAAAGAGAGTGAGATGCCAGCTCCTTTCATTCAGTCAGTAGCTTCAAACATTTCTGGTATATGAAAAACATGTTTTTCAATGGCAAAAATCAATGAATATTGTAAATGCACAAACAGTAATATCTCCACATTGCAAGGTGCAATTCTGAAATTTTTTGCTTTTTCCTGCTAATCCTAGCATGATAAAGAAGATTAAAAGAGAGTGAGATGCCAGCTCCTTTCATTCAGTCAGTAGCTTCAAACATTTCTGGTATATGAAAAACATGTTTTTCAATGGCAAAAATCAATGAATATTGTAAATGCACAAACAGTAATATCTCCACATTGCACGGTGCAATTCTGAAATTTTTAGCTTTTTCCTGTTAATCCTAGCATGATAAAGAAGATTCAAAGAGAGTGAGATGCCAGCTCCTTTCATTCAGTCAGTAGCTTCAAACATTTCTGGACGTTTTTCAATGGCAAAAATCAATGAATATTGTAAATGCACAAACAGTAATATCTCCACATTGCAAGGTGCAATTCTGAAATTTTTTGCTTTTTCCTGTTAATCCTAGCATGATAAAGAAGATTCAAAGAGAGTGAGATGCCAGCTCCTTTCATTCAGTCAGTAGCTTCAAACATTTCTGGTATATGAAAAACATGTTTTTCAATGGCAAAAATCAATGAATATTGTAAATGCACAAACAGTAATATCTCCACATTGCAAGGTGCAATTCTGAAATTTTTTGCTTTTTCCTGTTAATCCTAGCATGATAAAGAAGATTCAAAGAGAGTGAGATGCCAGCTCCTTTCATTCAGTCAGTAGCTTCAAACATTTCTGGTATATGAAAAACATGTTTTTCAATGGCAAAAATCAATGAATATTGTAAATGCACAAACAGTAATATCTCCACATTGCAAGGTGCAATTCTGAAATTTTTTGCTTTTTCCTGCTAATCCTAGCATGATAAAGAAGATTCAAAGAGAGTGAGATGCCAGCTCCTTTCATTCAGTCAGTAGCTTCAAACATTTCTGGTATATGAAAAACATGTTTTTCAATGGCAAAAATCAATGAATATTGTAAATGCACAAACAGTAATATCTCCACATTGCACGGTGCAATTCTGAAATTTTTAGCTTTTTCCTGTTAATCCTAGCATGATAAAGAAGATTCAAAGAGAGTGAGATGCCAGCTCCTTTCATTCAGTCAGTAGCTTCAAACATTTCTGGTATATGAAAAACATGTTTTTCAATGGCAAAAATCAATGAATATTGTAAATGCACAAACAGTAATATCTCCACATTGCAAGGTGCAATTCTGAAATTGTTTGCTTTTTCCTGCTAATCCTAGCATGATAAAGAAGATTCAAAGAGTGAGATGCCAGCTCCTTTCATTCAGTCAGTAGCTTCAAACATTTCTGGTATATGAAAAACATGTTTTTCAATGGCAAAAATCAATGAATATTGTGAATGCACAAACAGTAATATCTCCACATTGCAAGGTGCAATTCTGAAATTTTTTGCTTTTTCCTGCTAATCCTAGCATGATAAAGAAGATTCAAAGAGAGTGAGATGCCAGCTCCTTTCATTCAGTCAGTAGCTTCAAACATTTCTGGACGTTTTTCAATGGCAAAAATCAATGAATATTGTAAATGCACAAACAGTAATATCTCCACATTGCAAGGTGCAATTCTGAAATTTTTTGCTTTTTCCTGTTAATCCTAGCATGATAAAGAAGATTCAAAGAGAGTGAGATGCCAGCTCCTTTCATTCAGTCAGTAGCTTCAAACATTTCTGGTATATGAAAAACATGTTTTTCAATGGCAAAAATCAATGAATATTGTAAATGCACAAACAGTAATATCTCCACATTGCAAGGTGCAATTCTGAAATTTTTTGCTTTATCCTGCTAATCCTAGCATGATAAAGAAGATTCAAAGAGAGTGAGATGCCAGCTCCTTTCATTCAGTCAGTAGCTTCAAACATTTCTGGTATATGAAAAACATGTTTTTCAATGGCAAAAATCAATGAATATTGTAAATGCACAAACAGTAATATCTCCACATTGCAAGGTGCAATTCGGAAATTTTTTGCTTTTTCCTGCTAATCCTAGCATGATAAAGAAGATTCAAAGAGAGTGAGATGCCAGCTCCTTTCATTCAGTCAGTAGCTTCAAACATTTCTGGTATATGAATAACATGATGTTTTTCAATGGCAAAAATCAATGAATATTGTAAATGCACAAACAGTAATATCTCCACATTGCAAGGTGCAATTCTGAAATTTTTTGCTTTTTCCTGCTAATCCTAGCATGATAAAGAAGATTCAAAGAGAGTGAGATGCCAGCTCCTTTCATTCAGTCAGTAGCTTCAAACATTTCTGGACGTTTTTCAATGGCAAAAATCAATGAATATTGTAAATGCACAAACAGTAATATCTCCACATTGCAAGGTGCAATTCTGAAATTTTTTGCTTTTTCCTGCTAATCCTAGCATGATAAAGAAGATTCAAAGAGAGTGAGATGCCAGCTCCTTTCATTCAGTCAGTAGCTTCAAACATTTCTGGACGTTTTTCAATGGCAAAAATCAATGAATATTGTAAATGCACAAACAGTAATATCTCCACATTGCAAGGTGCAATTCTGAAATTTTTTGCTTTTTCCTGTTAATCCTAGCATGATAAAGAAGATTCAAAGAGAGTGAGATGCCAGCTCCTTTCATTCAGTCAGTAGCTTCAAACATTTCTGGTATATGAAAAACATGTTTTTCAATGGCAAAAATCAATGAATATTGTAAATGCACAAACAGTAATATCTCCACATTGCAAGGTGCAATTCTGAAATTTTTAGCTTTTTCCTGTTAATCCTAGCATGATAAAGAAGATTCAAAGAGAGTGAGATGCCAGCTCCTTTCATTCAGTCAGTAGCTTCAAACATTTCTGGTATATGAAAAACATGTTTTTCAATGGCAAAAATTAATGAATATTGTAAATGCACAAACAGTAATATCTCCACATTGCAAGGTGCAATTCTGAAATTTTTTGCTTTTTCCTGTTAATCCTAGCATGATAAAGAAGATTCAAAGAGAGTGAGATGCCAGCTCCTTTCATTCAGTCAGTAGCTTCAAACATTTCTGGTATATGAAAAACATGTTTTTCAATGGCAAAAATCAATGAATATTGTAAATGCACAAACAGTAATATCTCCACATTGCAAGGTGCAATTCTGAAATTTTTTGCTTTTTCCTGCTAATCCTAGCATGATAAAGAAGATTCAAAGAGAGTGAGATGCCAGCTCCTTTCATTCAGTCAGTAGCTTCAAACATTTCTGGTATATGAAAAACATGTTTTTCAATGGCAAAAATCAATGAATATTGTAAATGCACAAACAGTAATAACTCCACATTGCAAGGTGCAATTCTGAAATTTTTTGCTTTTTCCTGTTAATCCTAGCATGATAAAGAAGATTAAAAGAGAGTGAGATGCCAGCTCCTTTCATTCAGTCAGTAGCTTCAAACATTTCTGGTATATGAAAAACATGTTTTTCAATGGCAAAAATCAATGAATATTGTAAATGCACAAACAGTAATATCTCCACATTGCACGGTGCAATTCTGAAATTTTTAGCTTTTTCCTGTTAATCCTAGCATGATAAAGAAGATTCAAAGAGAGTGAGATGCCAGCTCCATTCATTCAGTCAGTAGCTTCAAACATTTCTGGTATATGAAAAACATGTTTTTCAATGGCAAAAATCAATGAATATTGTAAATGCACAAACAGTAATATCTCCACATTGCAAGGTGCAATTCTGAAATTTTTTGCTTTTTCCTGCTAATCCTAGAATGATAAAGAAGATTCAAAGAGAGTGAGATGCCAGCTCCTTTCATTCAGTCAGTAGCTTCAAACATTTCTGGTATATGAAAAACATGTTTTTCAATGGCAAAAATCAATGAATATTGTAAATGCACAAACAGTAATATCTCCACATTGCACGGTGCAATTCTGAAATTTTTAGCTTTTTCCTGTTAATCCTAGCATGATAAAGAAGATTCAAAGAGAGTGAGATGCCAGCTCCTTTCATTCAGTCAGTAGCTTCAAACATTTCTGGTATATGAAAAACATGTTTTTCAATGGCAAAAATCAATGAATATTGTAAATGCACAAACAGTAATATCTCCACATTGCAAGGTGCAATTCTGAAATTTTTTGCTTTTTCCTGTTAATCCTAGCATGATAAAGAAGATTCAAAGAGAGTGAGATGCCAGCTCCTTTCATTCAGTCAGTAGCTTCAAACATTTCTGGTATATGAAAAACATGTTTTTCAATGGCAAAAATCAATGAATATTGTAAATGCACAAACAGTAATATCTCCACATTGCAAGGTGCAATTCTGAAATTTTTTGCTTTTTCCTGCTAATCCTAGCATGATAAAAGAAGATTCAAAGAGAGTGAGATGCCAGCTCCTTTCATTCAGTCAGTAGCTTCAAACATTTCTGGTATATGAAAAACATGTTTTCAATGGCAAAAATCAATGAATATTGTAAATGCACAAACAGTAATATCTCCACATTGCACGGTGCAATTCTGAAATTTTTAGCTTTTTCCTGTTAATCCTAGCATGATAAAGAAGATTCAAAGAGAGTGAGATGCCAGCTCCTTTCATTCAGTCAGTAGCTTCAAACATTTCTGGTATATGAAAAACATGTTTTTCAATGGCAAAAATCAATGAATATTGTAAATGCACAAACAGTAATATCTCCACATTGCAAGGTGCAATTCTGAAATTTTTTGCTTTTTCCTGTTAATCCTAGCATGATAAAGAAGATTCAAAGAGAGTGAGATGCCAGCTCCTTTCATTCAGTCAGTAGCTTCAAACATTTCTGGTATATGAAAAACATGTTTTTCAATGGCAAAAATCAATGAATATTGTAAATGCACAAACAGTAATATCTCCACATTGCAAGGTGCAATTCTGAAATTTTTTGCTTTTTCCTGTTAATCCTAGCATGATAAAGAAGATTCAAAGAGAGTGAGATGCCAGCTCCTTTCATTCAGTCAGTAGCTTCAAACATTTCTGGTATATGAAAAACATGTTTTTCAATGGCAAAAATCAATGAATATTGTAAATGCACAAACAGTAATATCTCCACATTGCAAGGTGCAATTCTGAAATTTTTTGCTTTTTCCTGCTAATCCTAGCATGATAAAGAAGATTCAAAGAGAGTGAGATGCCAGCTCCTTTCATTCAGTCAGTAGCTTCAAACATTTCTGGTATATGAAAAACATGTTTTTCAATGGCAAAAATCAATGAATATTGTAAATGCACAAACAGTAATATCTCCACATTGCAAGGTGCAATTCTGAAATTTTTTGCTTTTTCCTGCTAATCCTAGCATGATAAAGAAGATTCAAAGAGAGTGAGATGCCAGCTCCTTTCATTCAGTCAGTAGCTTCAAACATTTCTGGTATATGAAAAACATGTTTTTCAATGGCAAAAATCAATGAATATTGTAAATGCACAAACAGTAATATCTCCACATTGCACGGTGCAATTCTGAAATTTTTAGCTTTTTCCTGTTAATCCTAGCATGATAAAGAAGATTCAAAGAGAGTGAGATGCCAGCTCCTTTCATTCAGTCAGTAGCTTCAAACATTTCTGGTATATGAAAAACATGTTTTTCAATGGCAAAAATCAATGAATATTGTAAATGCACAAACAGTAATATCTCCACATTGCAAGGTGCAATTCTGAAATTGTTTGCTTTTTCCTGCTAATCCTAGCATGATAAAGAAGATTCAAAGAGAGTGAGATGCCAGCTCCTTTCATTCAGTCAGTAGCTTCAAACATTTCTGGTATATGAAAAACATGTTTTTCAATGGCAAAAATCAATGAATATTGTAAATGCACAAACAGTAATATCTCCACATTGCACGGTGCAATTCTGAAATTTTTAGCTTTTTCCTGTTAATCCTAGCATGATAAAGAAGATTCAAAGAGAGTGAGATGCCAGCTCCTTTCATTCAGTCAGTAGCTTCAAACATTTCTGGACGTTTTTCAATGGCAAAAATTAATGAATATTGTAAATGCACAAACAGTAATATCTCCACATTGCAAGGTGCAATTCTGAAATTTTTTGCTTTTTCCTGCTAATCCTAGCATGATAAAGAAGATTCAAGAGAGTGAGATGCCAGCTCCTTTCATTCAGTCAGTAGCTTCAAACATTTCTGGTATATGAAAAACATGTTTTTCAATGGCAAAAATCAATGAATATTGTAAATGCACAAACAGTAATATCTCCACATTGCAAGGTGCAATTCTGAAATTTTTTGCTTTTTCCTGCTAATCCTAGCATGATAAAGAAGATTCAAAGAGAGTGAGATGCCAGCTCCTTTCATTCAGTCAGTAGCTTCAAACATTTCTGGTATATGAAAAACATGTTTTTCAATGGCAAAAATCAATGAATATTGTAAATGCACAAACAGTAATATCTCCACATTGCACGGTGCAATTCTGAAATTTTTAGCTTTTTCCTGTTAATCCTAGCATGATAAAGAAGATTCAAAGAGAGTGAGATGCCAGCTCCTTTCATTCAGTCAGTAGCTTCAAACATTTCTGGTATATGAAAAACATGTTTTTCAATGGCAAAAATCAATGAATATTGTAAATGCACAAACAGTAATATCTCCACATTGCAAGGTGCAATTCTGAAATTGTTTGCTTTTTCCTGCTAATCCTAGCATGATAAAGAAGATTCAAAGAGAGTGAGATGCCAGCTCCTTTCATTCAGTCAGTAGCTTCAAACATTTCTGGTATATGAAAAACATGTTTTTCAATGGCAAAAATCAATGAATATTGTAAATGCACAAACAGTAATATCTCCACATTGCACGGTGCAATTCTGAAATTTTTAGCTTTTTCCTGTTAATCCTAGCATGATAATGAAGATTCAAAGAGAGTGAGATGCCAGCTCCTTTCATTCAGTCAGTAGCTTCAAACATTTCTGGTATGAGAAAAACATGTTTTTCAATGGCAAAAATCAATGAATATTGTAAATGCACAAACAGTAATATCTCCACATTGCAAGGTGCAATTCTGAAATTTTTTGCTTTTTCCTGCTAATCCTAGCATGATAAAGAAGATTCAAAGAGAGTGAGATGCCAGCTCCTTTCATTCAGTCAGTAGCTTCAAACATTTCTGGTATATGAAAAACATGTTTTTCAATGGCAAAAATCAATGAATATTGTAAATGCACAAACAGTAATATCTCCACATTGCAAGGTGCAATTCTGAAATTTTTTGCTTTTTCCTGCTAATCCTAGCATGATAAAGAAGATTCAAAGAGAGTGAGATGCCAGCTCCTTTCATTCAGTCAGTAGCTTCAAACATTTCTGGTATATGAAAAACATGTTTTTCAATGGCAAAAATCAATGAATATTGTAAATGCACAAACAGTAATATCTCCACATTGCACGGTGCAATTCTGAAATTTTTTGCTTTTTCCTGTTAATCCTAGCATGATAAAGAAGATTCAAAGAGAGTGAGATGCCAGCTCCTTTCATTCAGTCAGTAGCTTCAAACATTTCTGGTATATGAAAAACATGTTTTTCAATGGCAAAATCAATGAATATTGTAAATGCACAAACAGTAATATCTCCACATTGCAAGGTGCAATTCTGAAATTTTTTGCTTTTTCCTGTTAATCCTAGCATGATAAAGAAGATTCAAAGAGAGTGAGATGCCAGCTCCTTTCATTCAGTCAGTAGCTTCAAACATTTCTGGTATATGAAAAACATGTTTTTCAATGGCAAAAATCAATGAATATTGTAAATGCACAAACAGTAATATCTCCACATTGCAAGGTGCAATTCTGAAATTTTTTGCTTTTTCCTGCTAATCCTAGCATGATAAAGAAGATTCAAAGAGAGTGAGATGCCAGCTCCTTTCATTCAGTCAGTAGCTTCAAACATTTCTGGTATATGAAAAACATGTTTTTCAATGGCAAAAATCAATGAATATTGTAAATGCACAAACAGTAATATCTCCACATTGCACGGTGCAATTCTGAAATTTTTAGCTTTTACCTGTTAATCCTAGCATGATAAAGAAGATTCAAAGAGAGTGAGATGCCAGCTCCTTTCATTCAGTCAGTAGCTTCAAACATTTCTGGTATATGAAAAACATGTTTTTCAATGGCAAAAATCAATGAATATTGTAAATGCACAAACAGTAATATCTCCACATTGCAAGGTGCAATTCTGAAATTTTTTGCTTTTTCCTGCTAATCCTAGCATGATAAAGAAGATTCAAAGAGAGTGAGATGCCAGCTCCTTTCATTCAGTCAGTAGCTTCAAACATTTCTGGTATATGAAAACATGTTTTTCAATGGCAAAAATCAATGAATATTGTAAATGCACAAACAGTAATATCTCCACATTGCAAGGTGCAATTCTGAAATTTTTTGCTTTTTCCTGCTAATCCTAGCATGATAAAGAAGATTCAAAGAGAGTGAGATGCCAGCTCCTTTCATTCAGTCAGTAGCTTCAAACATTTCTGGTATATGAAAAACATGTTTTTCAATGGCAAAAATCAATGAATATTGTAAATGCACAAACAGTAATATCTCCACATTGCAAGGTGCAATTCTGAAATTTTTAGCTTTTTCCTGTTAATCCTAGCATGATAAAGAAGATTCAAAGAGAGTGAGATGCCAGCTCCTTTCATTCAGTCAGTAGCTTCAAACATTTCTGGTATAGACGTTTTTCAATGGCAAAAATCAATGAATATTGTAAATGCACAAACAGTAATATCTCCACATTGCAAGGTGCAATTCTGAAATTTTTTGCTTTTTCCTGTTAATCCTAGCATGATAAAGAAGATTCAAAGAGAGTGAGATGCCAGCTCCTTTCATTCAGTCAGTAGCTTCAAACATTTCTGGTATATGAAAAACATGTTTTTCAATGGCAAAAATCAATGAATATTGTAAATGCACAAACAGTAATATCTCCACATTGCAAGGTGCAATTCTGAAATTTTTTGCTTTTTCCTGCTAATCCTAGCATGATAAAGAAGATTCAAAGAGAGTGAGATGCCAGCTCCTTTCATTCAGTCAGTAGCTTCAAACATTTCTGGTATATGAAAAACATGTTTTTCAATGGCAAAAATCAATGAATATTGTAAATGCACAAACAGTAATATCTCCACATTGCACGGTGCAATTCTGAAATTTTTAGCTTTTTCCTGTTAATCCTAGCATGATAAAGAAGATTCAAAGAGAGTGAGATGCCAGCTCCTTTCATTCAGTCAGTAGCTTCAAACATTTCTGGTATATGAAAAACATGTTTTTCAATGGCAAAAATCAATGAATATTGTAAATGCACAAACAGTAATATCTCCACATTGCAAGGTGCAATTCTGAAATTTTTTGCTTTTTCCTGTTAATCCTAGCATGATAAAGAAGATTCAAAGAGAGTGAGATGCCAGCTCCTTTCATTCAGTCAGTAGCTTCAAACATTTCTGGTATATGAAAAACATGTTTTTCAATGGCAAAAATCAATGAATATTGTAAATGCACAAACAGTAATATCTCCACATTGCAAGGTGCAATTCTGAAATTTTTGCTTTTTCCTGCTAATCCTAGCATGATAAAGAAGATTCAAAGAGAGTGAGATGCCAGCTCCTTTCATTCAGTCAGTAGCTTCAAACATTTCTGGTATATGAAAAACATGTTTTTCAATGGCAAAAATCAATGAATATTGTAAATGCACAAACAGTAATATCTCCACATTGCACGGTGCAATTCTGAAATTTTTAGCTTTTTCCTGTTAATCCTAGCATGATAAAGAAGATTCAAAGAGAGTGAGATGCCAGCTCCTTTCATTCAGTCAGTAGCTTCAAACATTTCTGGTATATGAAAAACATGTTTTTCAATGGCAAAAATCAATGAATATTGTAAATGCACAAACAGTAATATCTCCACATTGCAAGGTGCAATTCTGAAATTTTTTGCTTTTTCCTGCTAATCCTAGCATGATAAAGAAGATTCAAAGAGAGTGAGATGCCAGCTCCTTTCATTCAGTCAGTAGCTTCAAACATTTCTGGTATATGAAAAACATGTTTTTCAATGGCAAAAATCAATGAATATTGTAAATGCACAAACAGTAATATCTCCACATTGCAAGGTGCAATTCTGAAATTTTTTGCTTTTTCCTGTTAATCCTAGCATGATAAAGAAGATTCAAAGAGAGTGAGATGCCAGCTCCTTTCATTCAGTCAGTAGCTTCAAACATTTCTGGTATATGAAAAACATGTTTTTCAATGGCAAAAATCAATGAATATTGTAAATGCACAAACAGTAATATCTCCACATTGCAAGGTGCAATTCTGAAATTTTTGCTTTTCCTGTTAATCCTAGCATGATAAAGAAGATTCAAAGAGAGTGAGATGCCAGCTCCTTTCATTCAGTCAGTAGCTTCAAACATTTCTGGTATATGAAAAACATGTTTTTCAATGGCAAAAATCAATGAATATTGTAAATGCACAAACAGTAATATCTCCACATTGCAAGGTGCAATTCTGAAATTTTTTGCTTTTTCCTGTTAATCCTAGCATGATAAAGAAGATTCAAAGAGAGTGAGATGCCAGCTCCTTTCATTCAGTCAGTAGCTTCAAACATTTCTGGTATATGAAAAACATGTTTTTCAATGGCAAAAATCAATGAATATTGTAAATGCACAAACAGTAATATCTCCACATTGCAAGGTGCAATTCTGAAATTTTTTGCTTTTTCCTGTTAATCCTAGCATGATAAAGAAGATTCAAAGAGAGTGAGATGCCAGCTCCTTTCATTCAGTCAGTAGCTTCAAACATTTCTGGACGTTTTTCAATGGCAAAAATCAATGAATATTGTAAATGCACAAACAGTAATATCTCCACATTGCAAGGTGCAATTCTGAAATTTTTTGCTTTTTCCTGTTAATCCTAGCATGATAAAGAAGATTCAAAGAGAGTGAGATGCCAGCTCCTTTCATTCAGTCAGTAGCTTCAAACATTTCTGGTATATGAAAAACATGTTTTTCAATGGCAAAAATCAATGAATATTGTAAATGCACAAACAGTAATATCTCCACATTGCAAGGTGCAATTCTGAAATTTTTGCTTTTTCCTGTTAATCCTAGCATGATAAAGAAGATTCAAAGAGAGTGAGATGCCAGCTCCTTTCATTCAGTCAGTAGCTTCAAACATTTCTGGTATATGAAAAACATGTTTTTCAATGGCAAAAATCAATGAATATTGTAAATGCACAAACAGTAATATCTCCACATTGCAAGGTGCAATTCTGAAATTGTTTGCTTTTTCCTGCTAATCCTAGCATGATAAAGAAGATTCAAAGAGAGTGAGATGCCAGCTCCTTTCATTCAGTCAGTAGCTTCAAACATTTCTGGTATATGAAAAACATGTTTTTCAATGGCAAAAATCAATGAATATTGTAAATGCACAAACAGTAATATCTCCACATTGCAAGTGCAATTCTGAAATTTTTTGCTTTTTCCTGCTAATCCTAGCATGATAAAGAAGATTCAAAGAGAGTGAGATGCCAGCTCCTTTCATTCAGTCAGTAGCTTCAAACATTTCTGGTATTATGAAACAGTTTTCAATGGCAAAAATCAATGAATATTGTAAATGCACAAACAGTAATATCTCCACATTGCAAGGTGCAATTCTGAAATTTTTGCTTTTTCCTGCTAATCCTAGCATGATAAAGAAGATTCAAAGAGAGTGAGATGCCAGCTCCTTTCATTCAGTCAGTAGCTTCAAACATTTCTGGTATATGAAAAACATGTTTTTCAATGGCAAAAATCAATGAATATTGTAAATGCACAAACAGTAATATCTCCACATTGCAAGGTGCAATTCTGAAATTTTTTGCTTTTTCCTGCTAATCCTAGCATGATAAAGAAGATTCAAAGAGAGTGAGATGCCAGCTCCTTTCATTCAGTCAGTAGCTTCAAACATTTCTGGTATATGAAAAACATGTTTTTCAATGGCAAAAATCAATGAATATTGTAAATGCACAAACAGTAATATCTCCACATTGCAAGGTGCAATTCTGAAATTTTTTGCTTTTTCCTGCTAATCCTAGCATGATAAAGAAGATTCAAAGAGAGTGAGATGCCAGCTCCTTTCATTCAGTCAGTAGCTTCAAACATTTCTGGTATATGAATAACATGATGTTTTTCAATGGCAAAAATCAATGAATATTGTAAATGCACAAACAGTAATATCTCCACATTGCAAGGTGCAATTCTGAAATTTTTTGCTTTTTCCTGCTAATCCTAGCATGATAAAGAAGATTCAAAGAGAGTGAGATGCCAGCTCCTTTCATTCAGTCAGTAGCTTCAAACATTTCTGGACGTTTTTCAATGGCAAAAATCAATGAATATTGTAAATGCACAAACAGTAATATCTCCACATTGCAAGGTGCAATTCTGAAATTTTTGCTTTTTCCTGCTAATCCTAGCATGATAAAGAAGATTCAAAG